>NW_027280758.1:7500-150504 GCF_046629955.1 Centroberyx affinis
CTGTAGGTGACAGGTACATCGTGGCAGACTGCGGAGGGGGAACAGTAGACCTGACTGTCCACCAGATAGAGCAGCCACAGGGAACACTGAAGGAGCTCTACAAGGCTTCAGGTGCAACACCTCTGACTCTCCATACAGCCACTTTTACCATCTGCTAATAAAACACTAATAAAATCCAACAGTATAAGCAGGCCTAAATGGAATCCTATAGTATTACTGAGGCCTGTAAATCTGTGGAAAATGTATGAATACTGCAGACAGATTCCTTGTTTTTTTTTTACCTTTAACCTTAATACTGTGGATCTGGTTTCTGAATTCAACATCTTCCAGCAAACATTTTACCTTTGAAAAGATGTTGATACGACCGCCTGCACCTGTATAAATTTAGCCAAAATAATAACTTTATTTATATAATGCTTTACATAAAAGACAAGAAAAATAACACTTACAGTAAAACACAACAAGGGATAAACAAAGCAACACCATATCAAATAAAAGAGGCAAATACAACTTAAACCAATAAAACCATAAAAAACAAACATAAAACACAGGTAAAATGGTGTAGATAAAAGAATAAATCAATAAAACTATGTGAAGGCGTATATACTGTATATAAAAGAAACATATATATAAAATGAAAGATATCTGTAGTCGTCTATAGCTGCATTGTTTTGTGACATCAGGATGTAAATATCAGTGCAAAACAGTTTTAAGCCGTTTTTACCATGTTTATGTCTCTCCCTCTCTCTCTCTCTCTCCCTCTCTCTCTCTCTCTCTCCCTCTCTCTCTCTCCCTCTCTCCCTCTCTCCCTCTCCCCCAGGCGGTCCTTACGGTGCCGTGGGCGTGGACCTGGCCTTCGAAGCCATGCTGTGCCAGATCTTCGGCGAGGACTTCATCCAGAGCTTCAAGGCCAAGCGCCCGGCGGCCTGGGTGGACCTCACCATCGCCTTCGAGGCCCGCAAGCGCACGGCCACGCCGGGCCGAGCCAACGCCCTCAACATCTCCCTGCCCTTCTCCTTCATCGACTACTACAAGAGGCACAGGGGGCAGAGCGTGGAGACGGCGCTGAGGAGGAGCAAGTGAGTCTGTGTGTGTGTGTGTGTGAGAGAGAGAGAGAGTGAGAGAGAGAGAGAGGGAGGATGGGCGAGTGGTGATTGTAAGATGAGTGTGTGTGAGGTTTTGAAGTGATTTATTTTTGTATATTTGCAGAAAAATCAAGGCATAACCTCTGTGTGTGTGTGTGTGTGTGTGTGTCAGTATGAATATAGTGAAGTGGTCGTCCCAGGGGATGCTGCGGTTGACCCAGGAGGCCATGAACGAGCTCTTCCAGCCCACCATCAGCAACATCGTCAAGCACATCGGTGAGATACACACACACACACACACACACACACACGCATATGTACAGACCATCCTGACCACCATCCCTTTCCTCTTTCCACCTAGTAAGTGGCATAGTAATCACAACCTTTGACCTTTCAAACACACAAAAAGTAGCATGCTTGGAGCCATTTATTCAAACTCTGGAGATTTACTCCATAGTTCTGTTACTTTTAGGTGAGAACAATGCCATTTGAACTCCAAATAACCACACAAAGATGCCTGAAAATGCAAGTTTCTGTCTTCTTCCAAGAGAACTGCAGTGCGTTTCGTTAGAAGTGAGAATGCAATCCAGACCAACTATAGGAAATGACTCCAAAACACAAGGGTTTATGGGTATATAGAGTTTGGAAAGCCTAGCATAACAAAATGACCCTATGCAGACAAGTCCATCATGCTAAAGTTACACGGACTTGTTTGTGTTTTGGTTTTGACTCCTCCCTTCACCAAAATCTCAAACCTGTGTGATCATAAACAAACCGAATACAAAAATGCAACACAGTAAACTTTTACACTATGGTTCGGACCAAAGAAATGGAACTGTAGGTGTGACAGCACCCTTGGTTTCACTTTGCCAGCCCTTTCTGTTCACTTCATTTTAGGGTTGTGGTGGCACAAGCAAAACGTCTGACTGAAGCCATTATCAAGACAGAATGAAGGCAGAAAAATACCCTTCCTGGTATTAAATCCCTCACATTGCAGGGGAGCAATCAGAACTAGGGGATTGATTTTCTATAGTGTGTATGTTCGCCGAGTACCAAAGAGTGAGAAGCAAGGCGGAGACTTAGGTGGAGCAATGGAACGGGGGAAAAACCATTCGCAGCTGACCATCAGCCAGCTGCAGAGAGGAAGCAGAAATCAATATTCCCCCATGAAACATCTGTCCAGTCAGGCTGCACTCATCTCTCCTCCCTACAATCCCCCTCTTCTTTCTCTAGTCACTTCTCTCTCCTCCCTAACTTTTCACTTAGGACACAGATTCACTCCAATTAAATGAAATAATTTGAATAAATCTCCTTATTTTTTCTCATCCCTCCCTCCTCCCCTATGCCTAACAGAGGAGCTGATGGCGAAGCCGGAGGTGCGCGCCGTGCGCTTCCTCTTCCTGGTGGGCGGCTTCGCCGAGTCGCCCATGCTGCAGAAAGCGGTCCAGAATGCACTGGGGCGGACGTGCCGCATCATCATCCCCCAGGACGTCGGTCTGACCATACTGAAGGGAGCCGTGCTTTTCGGCCTGGACCCCACTGTGGTGAGGGCGCTCGAATACCTGACAGTCCTAGAGCAGCGGGCCTCAAACCGGATCCTGGAGAAGGTTTCAGGGGGTCACCAGGAAATTTCACTATTAATACATTCACTTTAAGTTAGTGCTAAGAGAGAATGTACAGTATGACCGATCAGTGGTTTCATTGAATTCGGAGATTCAGTTTTTCCAACATTCAGTTTCAATTAAACTTAAAAACTGTGGGTCTGTGGGCGGGGCTAGTTTGAGGCGCATGCAACTGAAATTTCCATCTCCTATTGGCTGGTCTTTGGTGTCAGGTGATTTGTCACTTTCTGGCACTAAAGATCAGCCAATAGCAGATGGCATGCTTTATACCTTTTGATGTCAGGCTTTACACAGATTTGGGTCTGATGTCGAGTTTCTCTTTAACAACCTCTTTGCCCCAGGTCCGTGTCCGTCGCTGCCCGCTCACCTACGGCGTGGGCGTCCTGAACCGCTTCGTGGAGGGACGCCACCCGCGCGACAAGCTGCTCATCAAAGACGGCCGCGAGTGGTGCACCGACATCCTCGACCGCTTCGTCTCCGTCGACCAATCGGTGGCTCTCGGCGAGGTCGTGAGGCGGAGCTACACGCCGGCTCGCCTGGGCCAGCGGAAAATCATCATCAACATCTACTGCAGCGGGACGGACGACGTCACGTACATCTCCGACCCCGGGGTCAGGAAGTGCGGGACGATAACGCTGGACCTACCGGAACCGCTGCCGGTACCGGGAGCGGCGGGAGGAGCTGGGGGAGGAGGAGGAGCAGCGGAGAGGAGGGAGATCAGAGCGACCATGCAGTTTGGAGACACGGAGATCAAAGTCACGGCCGTGGACATGATGTCCAGCCGCTCCGTCCGAGCATCCATAGACTTCCTGTCCAACTGAAGATGAGCAGGAAGTGGAGACGAGCGTTTAAAAAAAACATTTAGATATCTGATTCCAGGGATGTGCTCAAAACAACACGAAATATTTGAGAAAAAATAAAGGTACTTTGGGAGTAAGCCTCATATTGTTTCTGGACAGAATGGGAGCTTTGTGTTTTCAAAGGGAATTCCTGCCTTAGGACAGTTCCCGTCCCAGAATTCAGACATTCATACAGTTACTCTTTAGCAGAGTAGAAGAAGAACACAAGAGGGACATTTTTGAACTCTCGATTTCAAAAGTGCCTCTTCCTGAAAAGGTTAAACTAACGGTATCAGTATCTCCTCAACCGCTGAAGAGGGAAGGCACAGAATAGGTCCCCACTTCAAACGCAAGAAATGTTTCAGTGGAGTTTGTCGCTCTGTCTAAATGCTGTAGAGGCTTTTCCTGCCGAGAAAATACTCTATGAAACCTCATGCAAGTTGGAGACTGAATTCAAATCATCTGCCTTCACTCAGTTCAGCCTGGCCAAGCGGTATTTAGGCTTCCGAAGTGACTCTACGCCTACATATGCTACCTAGAGTGAGACTCACCATGTTCAGTGCTTAATATTGGGAGCATTGCCTTTTCCCTCGTGTAATGATACAGGCATTATCCCAATGTTCTGGGTTGATACCTCATTTTATTACTATCCATTTATTGATACTACTACCTGGATTGCAGCTGTTCTGTTCATCTTAGGATAGTTGTGATTCAGCTCCACCTAGTGGCCAAAGGACTGAACTACCATCTTGGAATTCATAAGCTCTCTGGATACATCTAACCCAAGTGTGAGTCCTACAGGAAAAGACAGGAATCATTACACAATCTGCTGAATGTGTCTCTTATACAGTACATGTTGCCTCCAGATCCGGGTCGAACAGTGTCGTCAGAGTTTGTTTTATCCCACATGGAGTTCCACATGGGCGGGGTTCACCAAATCAGGACAGTTCAATTAGTGTTAGAAAAGCTGTCACTCACATAAAAGCATACTAAACTGACTTTTAGATACTTTCCTCTGATTGTCAAAACATTCTGACATTCATTGTTTTGTCCCATGCATCTGACACCTTAGTAGGTTAAATCATAAAAAGTCATTTGCAAACATTATTCTACCCAGATTTGGTTACCTAACTTTTTTCAGGAGCAGCATGTACAGTATGTATATATGATTTAAATGCCGAGATATGCAAGTAGAAATACAAGGAAGTAGCTATTTATCTTTGATCTACATCACAAACACAGTGTATGACGTTACATCATATTATGTTCATGTTATGTCTGTATGGGCTGAACAGCTCGACTCAAGCCTCAACATTTGCACCTGGGTTAATCTGAACCTGGAACATTTCTGTCCAAACGCAAATCTGAACCCAAATCAGGGCTTCAATTGTTAATCATATTTTTCCAAAATATTTGACTGGGTTTTAGCACAAGCCTGAGCGGGACTGAAGGTCAAGCTCTGATGTGTCCATCTGTTGTAAATGCAGTCAATAGTCCACCTAGTCATAGAGAAACTTATTTTCAATGTGAGCCCCTATAGAAAGAAAAGCTGGTGGCTGTGAGTTGGCACAAAGTACCACATGCATTTATCTTCCTTGTTCAGGGAGGATGAAATGAAACCACCCACTGTGTATCACCTTCTAGGCTCTGCATCTCATTTGCATTGTGTATGCTGTAATAAACTGTATCCAACTTTCTGTATAAAGTAACAAGAAGCTTGCCGACCGTTGTACCAGGCTGAACTTGCACTTTGCTGACTTGACTTTATCTGATTCTTTAATGACCTTTCTTTTCCTCTGTCCTTTTTCTGCTTTTAGTGTACAGGTTTCTTCTATTCAATAGATTCTTTATATTTTTCATTGCAATAAAGCAATTTTACCTTTATCACTCCATTTCTTTGTTCACAATAAAAAAATTAAGCACTTTTTCCGATTTAAAGATCATGACAGATCATTTGAACATTTGGACATCAAAGTATTGACACTATCATGAAGCATCATATTAATAATATACTCATATTGGAAAAAAAAAACAGTCAACAGTACTATTTCAGCCGTGGATTTATTGATAAGAATGGTCCAATAAATAGTTCCACATAGCATAACCAATAAGAAATGGTTCAGAACTGCTCAACAACCTATCAGTGCTTTGCTTTTCCACACGTTACAAGTTACAAAATGGCTCTCTCAAGTCAGACGAAGAAGGGTGAGGGCTGGGGCGGCTTCAAGGGGACAGGAGTGTGTGTGTGTGTGTGTGTGTGTGTGTGTGTGTGTGTGTGTGTTTCAAAACAAAGGGGGCTTTGCTATCATTCTCTGTGCATTTCAATATGGTGGTAGATCTTTTCTCAGCAAAAAGGCTAAATTTGGAAAGATACAGTGCTTGATGATAGATTCACACACAATCAAGCAGCAACATTAAGAAACTGAAATAACAGGAGACTAACAAAGCCTCGGTAACAAAACAATACAGATGAAAGACTAGATAAAGAAAGCAGAGGAAACAAACGTCAACCATCTTTGCCAAGGTCAGAAGAACCGTTCTTGAAATCGCTAGTTGAACTTCTCCTGTCCTCCTTTTCGTTTGTATGAGTGTGTTTCCCCGTTTGCCTGCCATCTGCCATGTGTGTGTTCCCCTATGACTGGTTCAATCACCCCATTTCAAACTACATTCAAATCCCATTGCAGGTAAAAGATGCAACTAAGGTGCCAAGCCACATTTCAACACTGGTTTAAATACAAAAGGATTATAATCTGGTTTTCCTAACAAACATATGGAAGTAGTTTGGGAAGAATCAGATAACAGTCCTTTTTTCAGTGTATTTACATCTTTGTTTAAATGTAGCTTGGAACCCTATTAGACCAAATCATCTATCTGCATTGGGATTTTAATGCCAGCTCTAAAATGAGGCTTTACTCCCCGCTCTGTCTAGTGAGCATGGGGTCTCCCGCGGCCCCTGCCCCTGCCGGCGCCCCCTGGCGGTCCGTCCATGCTGCTGCGGGGGTTCTTGATCGTCTCGTCGACAGACAGGATGAGGCAAGCCGCCTCCGAGGCCGCCGTCAGAGCGTTGATCCGCACGATGGACGGCTCCCACACGCAGGCCACGAAGTTGTCTGCGATGTCCTCGTTGTTGACGTCCACACCGTACCACATGCCGCCCTGCAGAGAGAGATGACACATGAAACATACAGTCTCTCTATGACTGTATGCCAACACTGTAGCAGACCTGCACATGCATGGCTAGCAGCTACAGGCTTGTCAAAACAGAATAGAATAGCAAACGGATATATTCACATTTGGGCTGTTTTGAAAAACATGGTGTTTAACTGACAACAATGAAATAAATCCTAGAGTGCAACACTTCTTATTTCTGCTTTCCATTGGTACCATTTCTACAATTGAAGACATGCAGGTGTGTGTGTGTGCATTCCCCACCTGTGCGTGTTTGGCTCGGAGCTTGTTCAGGATGTTGGTGGCGTCAAAGCCGGCGTTGTCGCACAGCTGTCGGGGGATGATCTCCAGGGCCTTGGCGTACGCTCCGATCAGCAGCTGCTGCTTACCGGGGATGGTCCTAGAATAATCCCGCAGGTACTTGGACAGCTCCATCTCTATGGCTCCTCCACCCGCTACGATGGAGTCGTTCTGGAAACGTGTCAAATACAGACCGGTTAAACAGTTGTCAGGATTTTAACACTGAAAAAAGCGGCACCTAAGAAAGGCTTGAGCATTAACGCAGCGTTATTCTTTGCTGTTAACAAACCACAATAACCTTGTGTAGATTCATAATGGCTACATGCAATGAGCTTTCCCCCCCTCATTCACACACACTATTTCTATGCGGTGTCAACAGACCTTGATGGCCCTGCGTACGATCATGATGGCATCGTGCAGCGAGCGCTCCGTCTCTTCCATGAACTGCTCTGCTCCGCCCCTCAGGATGATGGTGCACGTCTTCGCCTTGGGACAGCCCTTAAAGAAGTTATACCTGCAGAGAGAGAGACACACGATGGGTGAGAGTTGTCACAGAAAGAGTGGTGATCTTTTCAAGGGGTTACTCTCTGGAAGGGGACGGACAAAAGTGGTGAAAAAAACACACACACGGAAGCAAACTTGTTCCCCTTACCTCTCTCCTCCGACCTGGACCTCCTCGAACAGTTCACACTGTCCCAGGACGTTGTCTGTCATGGCTCCTACTGAGGTCTGGATGGAGCCTCCACAAGCCTGGAGGTCACATAACACACAATGGGTCTCGTTCAGCAACCTTTCCATCTACTTTCAGTACCAATCCACAAATGTGGGTCTATAACACACCGATGTGCTGTCCTCAACAAGTTATTTACATACAGCGGTGTACTGAATGTCTATGTGTATATACAGTATGTGTGTGTCCTACCATCATGGTCCTCTTGAGGTCCTCCTCCTGGACCCTGCCGGCACAGAACAGGTCTCTGTCGGCGAAGTACTGCGTAGCCACGTCACCGATGGGCAGCTTGGACAGAACCACCTTGGCTCCTGACTTGTAGATCTTCTCCAGTTTGTCGTACAGGATGTTCCACTCAGCGTCCACGATGGCCTGGTAGTCCTGGGGAAAGGGAGAGGGCAGAGAGGGATTTAGGCATTTAGGTGACGCTCTTATCCGGAGCAACTTAAAATAAGCGAGTGTGTTACTCAAGGACAGTTCAACAGGGGAGCAAAAACCTGTGACCTCTCCATTATGGGATGATCCATCTAACCATTAGCCTACACTGCCACCCAAAATAACAAAGGCGTTTCTTTTCCAGTACAAAAGTTTGTATTACCAAAAACGTTTTTAAAATCAACAAAACTGCACAATGTGATCACGATTCGATCAGTTTTATAATATAATATAGGTGCTTCTGTGTGTGTCTGCATGAGTCACACCAGCAGTGTGTGTGCGTGTGTGTGTGTGTGTGTGTGTGTGTGTTTGTAGACCCCATACCTCGACAGATTTCACGCGGACCTCAGCGTTGTCCTTCTCAGCCTTCAGCTCCAGCTCCACGTTGAGGAGAGCGATCTTTGGGCCCTCGTAGCGTTTGGGCTGCATCTCGAACCCAGCGTAGGAGAAGGTCTTCTTGAACGCGACCCCAGCCACCAGCTGGGACTCCTGGGGAGGTGGGGGACGGAAAGTAAGGGACGACAAAGTCAGGAGAGAAAAGGAAAAAAGAGGGAAAGGTGGAGAGGAAGAGATGGTCAGTAACTCAACTATTGTAAACCTAAACACTGAGCTAGTCCATTCCCTTCTACAAAAATTCAGAGAAACTTTTGTTCATGCAAAAATAAAAGTTCTGTCCAAATGTTGAACTGAGGAAACAAACCTCCAGCGCGCCTCCCTGGACCTTCTTGATGCCGATCATCTTCAGGGGCAGCAGCTCGTCCAGAGACATGACGGCGTCCACCACCATCTTGGAGAAGAACTCCTTCTGGCCGGCGATCAGTTTGGAGTTCAGGGCCGTGGCCGCGCACTTCTCCAGCAGCTGCCTCTGCTCTCTGAGGGGACGGAGAGAAAAATGTGTAAGCTCCGTCAAATAAAACTGCTCTTTCAAGTGAATTCCCTGAATACAGATGTTTTCCATTTAGACCTCCATGAGTAAACATGGCTGCCGTGAAAATGAAGCGACTTGTGAGATAGGGCGGGCGGAAGAGTGAGCGCTCACTGTTTGTCGTCTTTCTTGACGGGGACGGAGATCTCCTTGATCTTCTTGATGGCGAGCCCAGTGGCGCTGCGGAAAGCTCTGATGATGGTCTGAGGGTGGAGGCCCTCCTCCACGTACGGCTTGAGCTGCTTCAGGAACTCGGCGGCCAGGAGAGTGACGGAGGTGGTGCCGTCTCCGACCTGGAGACAGAGGGATAGAAAGAAAGAAGGTCTTATTCTGGTCAGAGGGTGGAGATCGCATTCATTGTGATAGACTGGATATAGGAACCATCTTCATGGCCCGGGTCTTGCAATGGCCCAAGATGTCCACTTCCTGAATTAACTGAAATGGCCTCAAACCTGACACACACACACACACACACACACACACACACACACACACACGTCTCACCTCGGCATCCTGGGAGCGAGCAATGTCCACCAGGGTCTTGGCTGCAGGGTGAACCACATCCAGCAGTTTCAGGATGGTCGCTCCATCGTTGGAGATTGTGGCCTTACCTGGAAAACACACACACACAATTAATTACGCTGCACAGTAATAAATACACACAGACTTCCTCATACACATCTTTATGGCCTGCGCTGCTATGCCATCCCACCTCATCTCTGTTGTGGTACTGCATGTCTGTGTCTCTTTACACCGAGTTGATTGACAGGAATGATCAGGCTTTTCGAAGGCCTATCCTATTGGTCACTAATCAGGTCTGATATTAGGTCATTCACAATGTTTTCATGATGGTGCATCAAGCACTTCACTACTCTACTACTCATTCCATTATTATAACTTACAAAAGCAAATGGAATATCAGTCTCAACTGACTCGCACTAGCATTGCCAGCAAAAGTCAACATGAAAATATTGTCAATATCTCAGAAACAAAAACACAGGTGTGAAAATTTTCACCATCCTCCCCACCACCTATCAAGTCCTAAATTCTGAACTTTCCCTTTAAGATGACTTAAGCTATATATTCCTCCCTCAATCCACTCTTTTCTCTATCTGCCCGTCCTCCTCTCCTCACCTCTGGGGTCCACCATGAGTTTGTCCATCCCTCTGGGCCCCAGGGTGGTCCTGACAGCCTCAGCAATCACCTGGAAGAGAACGTACAACAGTTAAAAGAAGATTCAGACAGTTTCCCCCATATTCACAGTTAAAGAAACACAAACCACACACAGATACAGACACAACCACGGGGCAAAGAGGTAGTTTTCTGACCTGACAGGCATTGATGTTGCTGATGAGCTGGGGAATGCCCTGAGACGTATCTGTCCCCTCCTTCAACAGGATAACCGGTGTGGGCTGGAGAGGAGATAGGGACGAAGAGAGAGAGAAAGAGGGAAAGATGGAGAGGAAATGGGAAGGACAAGAGAAAGTGACAGAAAATTAGGGAAAATGTCAATCAAAGCAGATAACAGCAAGAAATCTAAATCAACTATTGCCTGGAGATCATACCAACTACTTGCAGATAAATGTTGACATTTTGAATGTATCTATAGTTGGCTTGTTCATCAATATCAGATACCAGACAACAGATTAGCAGTGGCAACACATTTGCAATAAAAAATGTCAGAAAATAGTATTGTGTACATAGCAGGTACAATGGTTTCCATGCACACATTCAGTGTACAGACTACAGCAGTACAACACAGGCTGGTGTCCTGGCTAACAGACAGGTTTGGGTGTGACGCCTTTGTTGCCCATCAGACAGAAGCGGCTCTGACTGACATTGTTTAGATGCTCAATCAATACAGCTCACCGCGGCCAACTTATAAACTTGCTTACAGACGTTAATAGTATTACTAACTCCTCCAGACTGGCTAGCCGGTGTTTGCTAACGTTAGGAACTAGACGTGTCTGCTTTGTCCATTGCTGTGCACCAATCTCTTCCCAAGTCCAGCCAAATAACGTCAAAATAAAACGACAAATAAAACAATCACTGTCCAGACCATTATGAACCAAAGTTAATCAGCTAGCCAGCCTAGCTTGGTGCAGTAAAACAGTTAGACATGTTGCCACCCATCCACTGACTTGCACATCCTACGGCTAACGTCAGTAACAACTTGGCTGACAAAGCCGCAATGAAAGCCGCTATGAAAACTGACATAAGCCAGATATTGAAATGACGATACCAAGCACAACTGCAATACAGATGAACAGCATTATTAGAGCTTTATTCGTCAAACTCTCATTAAGCGTATCCTATTATCAGCAATAATGTCATGCTAGCTAGCTCCACCGTTACTTAGAACAGCGTATCCGCCCATTGATGCCGGGGATGCTACAAGGCTAACAACCATCTAGGTAACAATAAAATCGTTTACAACTCTTTTTCACGAAAATAATTGTTTCCTCAGAATGCCTACACCTAGTCTTATATTTTAAGAGTAGCCCCGATACATATACTGGCTGCCAAGGGGAAGGATGGAGGAGGATTTTAAGTTTGGCATAAGGGCATGAATGCTAAATCACTCACCATCATCTTTGCAGTTCCTTCGAGAAGCTTTCCACCGGCATCCAATCCCACAATGCTTTTCGAAACGTGGAGCTGTTGGGGGTATGTTCAAGAACACGCGGCATTTTCCAACGTGTTGTTTTGTGTATTGTGCAGAGAAGTTATTCTTAAGGTAAAACTGACAATATAGCTTTCTTTTCGGATAGGTTTTAAATGTGCTACCTAGAATGATATCACACATATATTGTATTAATATTTTCAATCAACATTTACATCAAAGTACCAATCTATCTATCTATCTAACACAAATGGATGACAAATGATAATATAATAATATGGGTAGGAGGCAGATATGTTGTCCCACTTAATGGCATAATAAAGAAAATATAGTAATTCTGGTTCACAGTATTTTTCTTAGAGGAATGTACCGACTTATTTGGAAATAATTTTGTTGAATTTTATGTACATTATTTCCATGTCAGTATCCAGTAACATGCCTGAACATGTAGTCAGGGTTTTTGCATGCTGTGATGTAAACAAGGCAGTAAACAAAGCAGTTTGTCCAGCTGCACAGAGTATGTTTAGACAATGAAATGACAATTTCCAGCCAAACATAATTGTTTTAATTCAATAGTGTGTGTTTACATCTATATGGTGTTATACTGTTATTGATTACTTTTTACTTTCTCATTATTGTTTATACCACATACCCTTTAAAATACCACTCTTTCACCTTTAAATGTTACAGAACGTGAGCTGTGTGTTTCATACTGAGAGACAGGGCAGCCGGCCCAGTCTGTGCAGGTAGAGCAGAGGCTGCAGGGAGCCACAGCTCATCGCAGCAGCCAGAGCCAGGGCCGTGTACTGGCACTTCAGTGTGTGAGGCGGGACTCGCCCGTTCATCGGCAGGGTGACGATGAGGGGGAGATAGTTGAGCGTGAGGACGGCCTGGATGACGACCACGGTGATGAAGGCTTTTCTCTTCATGGCATTCATCTCTCCCTCTCCCCTCCTCCTCCTCCTCCTTCCATTTTCCCGTTTGTGACTCTTCCCCTTTCCGTCCTCGTCTTCGTCTTTCTCCCTCTCTCCCTCCCCCCTCCCCTCCCTCTCTCCCTTCGTCCCCCCTCTCATCTCTCTATCCCCTGGCGGAGGTCTCCTCAGTGTCTTGAGGATGGACAGGCTGCAGAAGGTGTCTATGGCCAGAGCGGGTAGGAACACTGAACACAACGTGATGTTGGAGCGCCTCAGCACCATGAACGAGGCTATCACGCCGTTCAGGAGACACAACGCAACCAAACACCCCCATCTGTACCGGGCAGCCTTCAACCTGGAGAGAGGGAGAGAGAGCAGGAGGGATAATTTCCATGAGAGTCTGACAAAATATAGATTTGAACCACAACTTTATATACATGTACTGTGTGTTTTACTGATGTGTGTTATACAGGTGTGTGTATACACTGTGTGTGCGCGCAGTATATAGTTTGGACACACCACATTTTTCTTTATTTTTACCATTTTCCACATTTTAGAATAACAGTAAAGACATCAAAACGATGAAACAACACAAATGGAATTATGCAGTGACCAAAAAAATTTTAAACAAATCAAAACTATCTTATATTTTAGATTCTTTAAAGCAGCCACTCTTTGCCTTGATGGAAAGACAAAGGCTTTGGAAAGAAATTCATACATAGGCATCAACTTCACTATTTCTATTTGTCTAAGAAACACATTTCAAGTATTTAAGCATCAGCCTTTAGATCAAAATGGCTTTAAGGAGAATGAAAAACACAGTATATTCAATCAGGTGTGTCCAAACTTTTGCTGTATTGCTGTTCTTCCAGTGCGAACAGACTTAAAGCTTTCAGTTTCTCGCAATGGCAGATGGGGGAACAAGTGAAAAGCCGATGGAAAAATCACTTCCAACACGTTTATCCTCTTCAGTAAAACCAAAGAGAAAACGGCACCAAAGAGGGGGAGGGGGGGGACAAGCAGCAACAACATCAAAATGTCTTGAGTTATCACCTGAGGTAGTCCACAGGCCGCACCACGGCCAGGTACCTCTCCACACACACCAGGCAGAGGAGCAGCGGCTTCTCCACCAGGATGACGGCGGCCTGGAGCATCAGCCCCTCCAGCACGGCCGCACTCCGCCACAAGAAGTGATTGGCGAAGAACAGAGGCGGGACCAAGGAGAAGACCAGCTGGGCAAGGGCCAGGTGGAGCGGGAAGAAGTCGGCAGGCAGGACGCCGGACACCTTTGACCTTTTACGTGAACACAAAGGAAAAGTTCTGAGTTCATTGTCATCATTCAATATCACTAAAATACAGAGGAGCCAGTGTGTTAAAGTGGCTTGAGCGACCTCTGGCTCAGGATGTGGCGGACCAGCCAGGCGTTGGACGGGAAGCCAAGCGGGAATTCTAAGGAGAAGTTGGTGAGGAGGATGATGAGGCCCGCCGAAGGTCCTTCATCACCATCGCACTCTGCCCAGTCGTAAACTGGAGATTTGGAGGAAGAGTTTACGTCCGATCGGTTCATGCTGGGGGAAGAGGGGACTTTGGAAAGAGAGAGAGAGAAAGGAGGGAAAGAAAGGAGAGAGAGAGAGAGACCATCATTGTTGTCATCCTCAACATAATCATCATATCTGCTCAGAAAGAGGCCGAGGTGTCCATTGATGACATTAAGCCTGAACAATTCATACTTGTTTTCCTTCATAAATCCACATCAACTCCCATTCGGAACAAAGCATCCAACACAAGTTGTTCATAAGATACATGATAATTCAAGATAAGTGTAACATAATAACACAAATGTCAGATGATGTTAACATGACCACTTGGTAAGATTTTACACTGCATTATCAGTGCTTTTGCTTGGAACCAGGGTCATGAACTTGTATACATTTGAGACAATGTCATCTGTCAATTATGATAAAAAAAGAACTGGCCTAAAGTGTGTGTGATTCGATATAATTAAGTGGTGTGTGTCTTACTCTGATCTAACAACCAAAAACTTAGCAGTAAATTCACAATGTATTTCAATGCAGCTGTTGCACTGGATGTTCTACATTTTAGAGGTATTGAAAGATAAACTTAAGATCGTATTTTTCCCCAAAATGAATATACAGCATGACAGTTTGTTTCTTATTTATCATCAATGTAAGTGTAGCTCTGACAGACCTTGTTCAGTGGTGGCAGCTGCTCAGGGTTGGATGTTCAAATGTAAAAGCTGCTGCCTTCAGAAACACTGAGCATGACAGGTGACAGGTGAAATGACCAGGCGGATTTGCATGAACACAACATGAGCCGACTGTGTGAATGGTGTGAAGCCACCTGACACACCTTACATATCTTTATATGTTCTGCTACCAGTATTTTATTGTTATTTTTCCCTTCAGACAGTGGGGTTTTTGTATGAGTGAAAAGACATGCTAGTCAACTGAGCAAAGTGGGGTGAGTGAGAGGATGGCAAGGGGATTCATATGTGTGTGTGTATGTGTGTGCGTGTTCTTTCTATGTTGGGAAAGATGAGCAAAATACTATAGTGAGAAAATGTGGCTATTCTTTTTTCCTTTCCAGTCACTTAAAAATGAGCCATCAGTGAGTAATTACGTGAAAGGCAACATTTCCTACTTTTAGATGTAAATTTATTAAACCGTCGTTACATATATATATATTAAAAAAACATTGAAAATTATATCAAAGTTTGCCGGGGGTGTAAACTAAGGAGGACCAAAGTAGTCATAATTACCTAAATAAATACATAAATAAATTAATAATTGATTGATTTATTTCCTTTAATTTAAGGAGGCAACCAGGTTTTGGGCTAAAATATCCCAGTACTTAGTGGAATTCATTATGCCATCGATCTTAACATGATCTGGACCACTAGCAGTAAAACAGCCCCAAAGCATCAAAGATCCTCCGTATTTAACCGTGGGCATCCGGTGCTTTTCCTTGTAAGCAGTCGTCTTTTGTTGCCAAACATGCCGATGGTGTGCATGGCCAAAAAGTTCCATTTTGGTCTCATCTGACCACAACACACAATTTCAATTGTACTTCTAGTGATGCTTGGGAAAGTTCAGGCGCTTCAGTTTATGGGTTGCACCCAGTAAGGGCTTCTTTCCTGCAACCCTTCCAAAGAGCTTGTTGACATGGAGGAGGCGTCTAACTGTTGATTTTGACACTCGATAACCTCAGCATTCCACTCAACTGCTCAGTTGTGAAACTGTGATCCTTAGGTTCCTCTTTGCCTCCGTCACCATCTTCCTCACTGGTCATGGGGACAATATGCACATGCGTCCTCTTCCTGGTCAACTTGCAACTGTTCCAGATTTCTAAAACATTTGGATTATTGCCCTGACTGTGCTTAGTGGCATTTTACTATCTGTCTCCTCCGAGTTGAAAGCGCTTTGATTTTTCACAAAGTGATGACAAATTGATTGTACATGTGTGCAACCTCATATTTTGAACCCAGTGAAACAGGAAATGATGAAAGCAATACAGTTTCTGGATTCTGAGATCAATAAAAAAAATAGAACTTTATTTATTTCATACAATAAATTTTGCTAATTTTCATGAAGGGTGACAATAATTCTGGAGTTGACTGTATATGTATATGTATCATGCAATTCCTGTATGATAATTTCATAATGCATCGATTCACAGTAAATGAAAAAAGAAAATGATGGACTGATTGCAATGCAACACTGAATTTATTTTTTGCAGTGGGATTTCAGTCCCTCTCTGTTTCCTCGGCTGTTTTCCTCAGTGTTTGGACCAGCCGACGGAAGAAGCGCCAGACTCTGTTCTTCTTCTTCTTGGTCTTTTTGATCTCTGAAAAATAAAAGAGGACAATCAATGCCTCAGTTCATCTTGATGGAAGTAGACATGAGCTACAGTGTGAGCGGACCTGATGAAGAACTCCAACCTGATGTGGTGTCAGAGGATTGTTGCACCTCCTGCTTCTCCTCAGTGCCAACCAGGCTGCTGGTCAAGCCTTCCTTGACTGGAGTAATGGCAGGAGCTTCAGTAGGGAGGCTCAGAGGAACCAGAGGAGCTTCCGTTGGGAGAGTCAGAGGAACCAGAGCAGCTGAACCAACAGCAGAGTCCATTTCTGGGCTTGGTGTTGTGTCCTCTTCCAGGCCGGGCTCTTCGCTCAAATCTCCATCAAGGGGGGTGGAGTTCACGGCTCCATCCACTACAGCTGGCTGGGTGGAATCATCTAGTTCCACCTAAAGAGGGAGAGAAGCCGTTTGAATTTTAGAAAAAAAAAAAAAAAAATTCTATACAGTATCTTATCCACCTACTCGATCATCTGCGCAGGTCTTCTTACCTCTTTGGTAGTCAGCACTTGAGACATTTCCATGTGTTTCTGAGGCTCGAACATCACACAGATTTCCCCCACTGTGACGTCAACGATCCTTGTCAGCAGCTCTGGCCCAAAGCACTTCAGCTTCTCCAGCAGGACGTCTGGAGTGTACTTCTCTCTGACCTTGTTCTGGATAGAAAGGACCTTCTCATCCCGGATGAAGCGGGAGAAGGCAGCCTGACAGTCCGTGGAGGTCAGAGAGGCGAAGAGCTTATCCTCAACGGCCTTCGTGAGTCCGACGGCCAGGTCGCTGAGCTGCAGCGGGGGTATGGACAAGAGGATCTCCGGATTAATCCAGAAGCCCTGCAGCACTTTGGGCACAACCAGCATCACCACTTCCTGGGGGCCGAGGAGGCTGGAGCTGGGCTGCTGCTTCTCCATCAGGCTCCTGATGGCTTTGTCAGCCAGATGGATGATCTGAGGGTCTCTGTCGATGTGAGTCACTCAAAATGAGATGAAATACGCATTTTCTGAAAAGACACAATTTACCCACGGGAATCATTCAAGTTCCATCTTATCTCATAAATGTGACTTACTGAAAACAAGGACTATTGGCTTCATGTGAGTTGAGCACGATTCGGGCTAAAAACTCAATAACCATCATTTTCATGCTGATGTTCACCTCCCACATCTGAAACAAGAAATGGGATGCACCATTAAGATTTGACAAATTTACACGATCAATCTAGTGTTATGTGATCATTTACTCCAAACTGAGTTTTTTCATGATTTTGGTCTTACCAGCGTGAGGAGAGGCTGGACACTTTTATCAAAACTCTCGAGATCAAACCTCCACAATCTTCAAATGGAAAGAAAACAGAAGGTTCATCTTAACTGTTGCTCTATTTTTTCTCATTAGTAACAGACTAGCTTAAAGGAATGTTCACCCAAAAATGAAAAATCAGTCATTATCTACTCACCCCCATGCCAGTAGAAAATCGGTTAAAGTTTGTTAGTCCATACAACAGATGGACAGACAGAGTAAAAAAAAAGCTCTTACAGCATAATCCATGTCTCTTGAAGCCAAAAGATCCCAAAGTGACTTGAAAAGACAGACATTTACACCATTATTTAGCTGAAATCGCCACTCTAGCTGTTGATTCAAAAAAATGATTTTAAAATAGAAATACTGTTTTAAAGCAATTACTTTGTATTTAATTGTCAAATTCAATAAGTGAGCACCCATATTAATGTTTGATCTCATAATAATACTGAAAAATGCAATAAAATGTGCCATTTTTAACTATAAATATACATAATAAATACACATAACAATATAAAAATACATACAGAACAGAGACTAAAGTGGACATCAAACATTAAACCGATTTTCTACTGGCATGGGGGTGAGTAGATAATGACTGAATTTTCATTTTTGGGTGAACTATTCCTTTAACATGAGCAGAGTTGATGATGTCTCACTGCTCCCTGAGAGATTTCTTGCCCTGCTCCACCAGCCAGCCAGTCATGTCCTCAGCTGTCAGCTCAGATGGGACCTGCTTTTGTTGCTGAAGCCTCAAAAACTGCACCATCATTTTTTTCTACAAGATAGAAATAGAAAACACCAGATGTTCTCATGTATAATCACAGGAGACACTTTACCAGAATTTGTCAGGTGTTTTATTTTGTGCGGGCCTGAAACAAAAGTGGTTCTTACTTGTACTTCATAGTACTTCCACTCCCAGCAGAGCTGTACAGTCTCTCCGTATACTGGTACATTGAACAATGCCTTTGATGGAAATGCGATAATGTTACTCAAAAGCCTCTTATGCTACATACATACATCAGCTCAAAATCTTTACAATTTAACTGCAATAAACAACGCTCACATACCTTGATGGGTCTATAGATGACCCTTTCTCCTTCAATCCAGTCCATGGATGTTTTGTTACTGGATGACAAATCAACAGTGCAGAAACAACGACACAATAAAACCAACAACCAAACTCACAACTACAGAAGAGATGTAAAAGCAGTCAAACACAGCTGATTCTTGTGGCGTAATGAGGGTGTTCAGGGAAAAAGTTTCTGTGTAACGGAATGGACTTATTGTTGAGTCAATGGCAGTAGAATTCAGCTCTTTATGACAGATTCTGTTTTGGTTCAGCTGTTCAGGCAGAGATGACCAGGGAAAATACATGTCTGGGCAAATATGATGATCAAGATCGATCAATAAGTTGCCTTTACATTTTTTTTATTTAATCACACAGGAAAGTCTTTTTGCAAGGCAACACTTGAATAGATGTTAATCCTGTGTTTTCACTTGGTTAGTTGGTTGGTATTGGGAATGTAGCCTACATTGCCCTAAAAAACTGCCAGGTGTATCAGCTCTGTGTAACACTGTGTAACATTTTGGTCAACATTGCAGGATTACACAGCCCAAGTAGATGGATAAACACTCTCACGTCGTCTACATGGCAGCTTCTAATGCTATGGTATTATGCTGCAAGTCTGACTTCAGTTCCTGTTGACCGACATGTTGTCTTGTCATCTTCTCCAAAATATTGCTTGTTGTATCACAAGCTTTAGGTCCAAGATGCACAAGCAACATTTTGAAGCTGTGGAGAAGGGAAGTATCGCTCACAACAGGGATGAGACTGGCAAGCAGGACAAAATCAATGTAACCACACTGGCTATAGGAGAATAATGAAAAAACACTTACATACTTTACATTGCTTCATAACACTTCCCATGTATCGTGGCCCTAATTCCTCCCTGTAACACATTACACTGAATTGATTTATTAAAAAGTAACTTTTACTTTGAGTATATTTTAAATTAGCTACTTTTATTTTTAATTGAGTAGGCGTTTACACCACTGATGTTCCTTCTGCTTAAGTAAAATCTCAGCAGACGCTTCCACAAAATTCTGCGTCACGAGGCTGTTAGACTCTTACTCTTGTTATACTATGGCCTGTAGGTTCATAACTTATAAAAACTAAATCTCAATCTTCATCACTTTAGCTTTCTGGCTAACTCTGCTAGCTTCAGTATGTAAACAAATCAAGTTATGCTTGAAGTCTCACAGGAAGAGAGATCTTCTGCCATTGAAAGTTCATTCTATTAATAGGACTTTAGGCCTGTTTTACCAATCCCCTAAACAAGCCTGGCAGGTTTACATGTGTGCCATTAAAATTAGTCAGCGTTAGAGCTGACACAGGTTCTCATTTCCTCACTTTTAGGATAATGCTAGTCGCCTATAATTACTTAACATACTGTATGCTAAAGCATTAGCATGTGCACCAGACAGAGTTATCTACCAGAGGCACAGAGATGATTTTGGTGCTAATGGGCTACTCTCGTCATTTGCATGTTGCCAGGGCACCAACTCACCTGAGAACTGCTGCTCAGGGATTATGGCTGAAACTAGTGCCTCTAGAAATACATAGACACTCAAATCATGCATGTGTTCCTGGTAGTTTGGCACTTTAGCATAAGTGATAGTAGTCTCCTATTAACACCACCAAGGCCAAGCCACCATCAACTAACTCCTGTTTCGAGTTTTAGAACTGAAATCTCTCATCTTTCTAAATGTGTTGGTAGACTTTCAAAATCATGTAAGGAAGTAGTGGTTATGCTTTTCTTCCTTCAGTTGACAGGTAGTTTTACATCTGTTAGTTGGTTTTCAACCAACGCCATTGGCCCAATCGTTTTTCCGATCGAGAAATCGCTGTTGAATAGAACAACACCAGACTCTGAATCGCTCGACCAAATCTGAAGAGTGGGCGGGTCAGGTGTCTGGAACCAGGCTAGGACTGGATGCTTCTTAATCACAGTATATCTAATCCACACTCATCTGAGCCACACATACTTAAAGGTCTAAAAGTGAGATTTAGATTATATTATTCTTGTGCATATATTTTATGATAATATGTGCATTTTGCAATGTATTTCATTCTGGTAAATGACTGCATTTCCTATGCTAAGTTTGGAAGGAGGATTTTATTTGCAACATGAAATATTCATGTAAAGAATACATAATAGGGATTTCTGTGCACTCCTACCACTGACAATTGGTTTTCAAAGTATGCTGTCTAATGTCACTTGAATGACACTTCAGTGATAGATATTCTACACCTGTACGGCAGGTGGCACACTCCTGAAAAATTTTAAGTGTAAATATCTGCCACTTGAGTAGGAGTTGAGTATGAAACTTGGAATTTCATAAACATTCGCATTTTAACACTCAATGATTTCCTTTTAAGTAAAACCATTTTCCTGCTTTTATTTCAGCCCAACTTTAAGAGCCACACAATCACCACTAAAAGGCACATATTATATTAACAAATGGAGGGCCAGGAGCCGTCAGTTTTCTGGCAGTTCAGGGGGCCACCAGAGTCTCCCTGAGGGGTAACAGAGCCAGACGTGATGTTCAGGCAAATGATGGCGAAAACATTTAGAAATTGCACATATATAATAATCATTATGGCACTGTGTAAACCTATTCTAAACTGTAAGGCTGGTATATTTTCACAGGAACTCCATTTCTATATTACATGAGACTGTAGAATATAATTTAGGGGTTGTGGGAAATAAATGTGACTCACGTTGCAGCTAGCCAGCTGTCCATCTCCTCCAGCACAGATCCTGTTCTTGGTGACCAGGCTGGAGTGGCTGACCACAGGCAGGAGGGCCTGCTGCAGGATGTCAGCGATGGGACCTCCAGCTGTGGAAAAGAACAGGGCATTCAAACTTAGCTGTAGTCAAGACCACCTTAATCGAGTCCAAGTCCATTCCAAGACAAGGTCCAGTTGAGTTCAAGTCAAGACCAGGTCCAAAGGGCGTTGAGACCAAGTCAAAGTCAAAGTCAAAGTGTTTTATTTATCAAATGCACAGTATAACACCAGGTCATTCTGAACAATGAAATTCTTAGGACAAGGCAAGCAACAACTACGTAGTAGGCATAAGAAAAATAAAGAAAAATATCAAATATTAAATGTTAAAAAGAGTCACAAAAAAGGGCAAAAATAACAAAAAAATAAAATATATATATATCTATAGCAAAAAAATAGCCAGAAATATAGCCAAAAAAATGTCACAAAAAAATAGGCAATAAACAGTGTAAAAAAAATGTAAAATTAAAGCTTAAGGAGTTTCCTAAGGATCAGCAGAGATGATAACTCTGGACAACACCCTTCAACATCCAACTAATTAATGTATTTTTAACATCATTTGGCCCATATTTATTTATTTAATTAGGACTAATATGGTCCTCCACAGTAAACAGATTAAAACCTTTGATATTTCTGACTTGCCATGGTTCATAACTTCATGTAACTGAGCAGTGTTCTTGAATGCGCCCTTCGTGACGTTTCGCAGCGCCGCTAAATGCAGCCCTGTGATTGGCTTGTGTATTGCGGGGCGCTCGATATGTTTACCTTCGTGTCCCGTATTAGTAGCGCTCTCGTTTCCTTACATTTAGTTAGCGTTAGATTCCGCCTTTCGGAATACTCGGGACTATAAATCGTGCGCACCCAGTGTTTTACCAAGAACTCGCGCGGAGTTTGAGACATTTGTGTACATCGGTGGCGGGAGACGTTAAGTACGGAGCAAGATAGTGACGATTTCTCTCTTTCTAAATTAAAATATCAGCAACAATTGGCAGCAGATATACTTTTGCAGATAATCTTCTTTGCTGGAGCGGAACGCAAGATGGACGATTTCGGAGTTTATGCGGTTTTCGGAGTAAACAACCCGCCTCAAAGACTTCTGTGGTAAGGTCAACGTTAAACGCGTTGCACATAGACTGTAAAAAAAATAATTTAACAGTTTAACAGTTATTGCAAAACTTGAAGCGTTAGTTCTGTGAACTTGAATCGCAGGTAATGAGTTGTTAAAAAGGTTTTGGTAAGCAAGCCCATGTCAAATACTTGCCTTCATGGCTTCACATTGGCGCGTCTTTAAATCGTCTGTCTCCGGGGGAAAGGGAAGGCACCTCGGTTAGCTCTTTTTGCCACTGCGACACATACTAAACATCATGCCGCTGGTGTGATTTTGCTCCCAGCGTAGTGCTTTTGGACAGCAACGGGACCGTTTACGTGTGTTTCTCTTCTCCTCCATTTCAGTGCCAACGGGTCGTGCCGGGTGTGCGTTGCGGTGCCGCCGGCCGCCCGCCAGGTGGTGCTGTTCAGCAGCGGGCCGTGGGGCCAGAGGATCTGCGTCAACGCCGAGCTCAACGACGCCGACCGGATCCCCGTCACTATTGGCAAACTGACACCGTATAACAAGTAGGTGGTCCTTTTTTTTTTTTTTTTTTTTTTTTTTTTTATTCATTTATTAACAAACAGCATGGTAAACAAATAGAAAACACATAAACAGATAAAGCCAGGGGATCAGAACACTGACAGAAATCATAAATCAGTTCACAAAAATGTTATACAGGGTACATAAATGTATGGTTTTAATACCTTTCCTATTTTTAGATTATAGGATTGTTGTAATGTATTGTTTGATTTCATTTTCAAAAATTAAAAAAGATAGTTTATGACTGGAAAACTTTTGCAAGTAATAGAGTCAAATTGATGATATAGTATTGTTTTGCTTTGGTAGAAGTGTAAGTAAAAAAGCCAAACAATACATTTTCATTGGAAAGGGAAAATTCAGAATCAATATATTGGGAAATGAATGTACAGACATCTTGCCAAAAAATGCAAGACCAAAATAAATGACATAAATCTTCTGGTACCAGTTGACAAAATGAGCAGTCCACATCAATGTCCTTTTTATATCTTTGTAGAACTACCTTGGAGGGATAAAAACGATTAATCATTTTAAAAGACACTTTCTTAACCTTATTTATAATCAGATATTTAATCAGATATTAGTATCTATTTAATCAGATATTTAGATATTTAGATTTCTTCCAGTTCAGGTCTGAAGTAAAATTATTCCAGTAAGAGACTACATTTGGAACAGAGACCATTTCTCTTTGAAATAAAGCTTGTATATCACGGTTAGAAAAAAAAAAAAAAAAAAAGTAGGTGGTCCAGTACATTTCAGTGGACATGTAGCATACAGGACAGTAAGTTAACTTTTTTGAGTGAAATTTGAATTGTCTCCTCCAGGTGTCTGTCATGGGAGCAGTGGGAGGAGGAGACATGGACAGACGGGGTCACACTGACCGTCACCCTGGAGGGAGGAAACCTGGTAAATATCAAACGAACCCACACCTTCAGGACTGTCTTCTGGTGAATTCTGGGAACAGCCCAACAAAGGGATGGAAGATCGTTTAGGAGATCCTGTTTTAGCATTCAACTTCCCAGGTTGCCAGTTCCTAAAATGGTTTATAGACTAACTTGGTGAGGAGAAGGGCAAAGGTTTCCTAGGACGCAAAATACTACGAAAACATAAGGGAGGGGATTCAGGGGATTCACTTCTAGTACAAAAACTAGTGGTTATTCTGTTATTCCAGCTAACGGTCACAAAGATGAAAGTGAAATGAATAAATTCTGTAGTATCCTTTTTTTAATGAGAAGTGGTTGCCCTTTCCTTGTTTTTTTAGAGTCCATATTCCACACATAAGGACTCAGCTATGGACTGTGTTGCAGGTTTGTGTATGTTGTGTAAAGTGTATTAAAGTAGTATTTTTTTTCTATTTTTCAGGTGAAAGCAGATTGGTCAGAACCAGAGCTCATGCTGGCCATGAAGGAATACACTCCAAAGGTAACACTAACTCTAGTATCACATTAGTCCTTTCAAACAGTGTTAAGTATTTACTTTTTTACCATAACCATAGCTGTAGTTATAATAGGATTAGCTCACTGATGCCCCGTTCCCCCCCTGTCCCGTCCCAGGACACCGCGGCTCCCCCCGCAGCCCGAGAGGCCAACGGCAAGAGGAAGAGGGAGCGGACAATGGAGGAAGAGGACGTCGAGGGGAAGGCGACGAAGAGAGGGGAGGAGGAGGAGGAGGAGGAGAACGTGTGTCCTAACGGCACCCTGGACAAGACCACCCCCGTGAGAAAGGTCAGAGGTCAAGCCAGAGGAGGTCAGAGGCTGTTCAGCAGCGGAGGAGACGCTGCCAAGACCAAGGCAGCAGGTGAGGAACAACGTTTCTATATTTATATATGCTGCGGTTTAGTGTGTACAGTATGTAGGTATGAACTGTGTGTAGAATTTGTGTATGTATATGTTGTGTTAGTTTTTTTTTTTTCCCCAAAAGACACCAGCCAAATTCTTGACAGTTTTGGCCTTGCCAGGTTTCCCACTGGTCATGGAATTTTGAGAGGTATATTCCAGACAGGGGAAATCAGAGAATTTTTATAGATTCTCTTAGGAAGTTAATTAGGGGATAATTAGGCTAAATTCCCTGTAATTAACTTAATTAACAAGATTTCCCCAAATTAATTGGGGAATGATTAAATTAACAAACCAGCAAGGAATAACTCTTTTTTTTTTTTTTTTTTTTTTTTTTTAGGTCATGGAAGTGCTCCGTCTTGGTTATGGAAAGTCATGGAAAAGTTCTGGAATTGTACATGGTTACCGCAATCCCATGACTTTTCCATGACTTTCCATAACTTAATTGTAGCGCTTCCATGAGCTACAAAAAATGTTTATTCCTTGATGGTTTGTTTATGTTGTGTTTCTAAAGAGGTGAACAGTCTGGTTTCCACCACAGCTGGTATGAAAACCACCAGCTAATGCAATGATGGTGTGAAGCAAGTTGTAAAATACAGTTTAGAGCTGCAACGATTAATCGATTATTAAAACACTGATCAACATTTTTCACCATTTTCTGACATTTTATAGACCAAACAACTAATCGATTAATCAAGAAAATAATTGACAGATTAATCGACAATGAAAATAATCGTTATTTGCAGCCCTAATACAGTTAGAGGAATTATATTCCGCATTTGTAAAAACAAAAATTCCTGATATTCCCAGATTCCTCCAGAATATGTGTTAAATTCCCTGACTTTTCCTGTTTATAGTACACGTGTGTGTGTGTGTGTGTGTGTGTGCCATAATTGTAAAGCTAACAATAATTACAGTATGAGAAATACTTTGTGTACTAGGGTGTACACACTAGGGTGTGTAGCATTTGTCTGCCTGTGTTGCAGCGTTCTGCTCTCTATCAATATGAAACGTCCTAACTCTCCTTTCTACAGCTAATGGAGCCGGAGAGGCGCAGGGGATTGTGGGAAGAACGCCTCCGCAGAACGCAACCAGGACGAAGGGTAGACAGGCCAAGACACCCACACAGGCCGGTGAGTCTGAGCCAGCGTTGTGTGTTGTGTTTTTGTTTTTTTTTGTTATTTGGTCATATTTATTCTCTTCAGTCTCCCAGCTGGCATGTCGATGCACATCGCCCACCTGAGGTCACTGCCTCTTCTCTAGAAATGTAACATGAACTTGGATTTGCAAAACTGATTCTGAAAGTCCGCTGGTTTAGAAGCAGCACAGGCCATGCAGGTATTTGTAGTGTACAGCTGACTGGCTAGCATCGCTACCAGTCTCTCTTTATGCCTGATAGCGCTAAAATGTTTTCAGTTCTTACTGTCTCTAGATAGCAGAGACAGCCAACTATGTGAGAAATGGCTGGAATCATGTCAGCAGGTTAAAATGTCGTAAATTATATTGCCTAAACAGAAGGCCATAAAGTCAAAAATACACTGATGTACTGCATTTCAAGTCTTTACACTGGACTAACAAACTTCACCTGCGTTTCAACTGGCATGAGGATGAGTAGATAATGACAGAATTTTCTTTTTTTTTTTCTTTAACTCACTTTTCTTTGGTTGATTTCTTGGTTCCTCACTGTTTTTCTAGTGAGAGGTCAGCCCTATATTCTCATTGATGTACAGTAATTTTTATTTTCACATTTATTCCAGTTGCAAAACTCTTATTTCATTCTAACTTGTATTATAAAGGTCATTTTTAAATTGAAGTCTTAAATTTAACTTGATAGAACAGACTTGCACCCTGTTGACGTTCAGACAGCCATCTCAAGCCTGTGTGTGAGATACTGAACACTTTTAAAATGACACACACTCTGTCATCACCTCCCCCCCGCAGCCCCATTGGTCAACCCGTCAGGTCGCTGGGGTCAGACGCTGTGTCCCATCGACGCTCAGACAGCAATTCTGATTGGAGGACAGGGAGCCAGGATGCAGTTCTGCAAAGACCCCATGTGGAAGCTCTGCACAGGTCAGTAACAGTTTGTATATGAGATAAGACAGAAAGGGAGGGCATCTCACCTCATCGTCCAGTCTCCTTGTGTCCGTCCCAACAGAGGACATGTCCTGGTTTGCGGCGGAGACGCTGGCGGAGGGCCCGACCCCCGAGGCCAGGATCGGACACACGGCCGTCTACGACCCCGACTCCAGGCGGATCTTCGTGTTCGGAGGCTCCAAGAACAAGAAGTGGTTCAACGACGTTCACATCCTGGACACGCAGAGCTGGAAATGGACCATGGTGGAGGTGTGTGTGTGTGTGTGTGTGTGTGTGTGTGTGTGTGTGTGTGTGTGTGTGTGTGTGTGTGTGTGTGTGTGTGTGTGTGTGTCAAATTTCATTCTCTCTCCCTTCCATCTGGTTTCCCCCTCTTTGGCTTTCTCATACTCTCACTATTTGACTTGAATTACTTTTTAGATCGTGTTTTCTTCTTGTCTCTCCCTCCAGGCTCAAGGTAAAGTTCCCCCCCTGGCCTACCACAGCTGCAGTATGTTCCGGGGCGAGCTGTTTGTGCTGGGAGGGGTGTTTCCCTGTCCCAACCCGGAGCCGGACGGCTGCAGCGACTCCCTGTACATCTTCGACCCCCACCTCTCCATTTGGTACCAGCCCATCGTCACGGGCGACAAACCCTCCCCCCGCTCAGGGTGAGATGGTGCGATCCGAAAGTCTCAGAAATACTTTGTTTTGTTTTTTTTGTCTAATCTCTCTCTCTCTCTCTCTCTCTCTCTCTCTCTCTCTCTCTCTCTCTCTCTCTCTCTCTCTCTCTCTCTCTCTCTCTCTCTCTCTCTCTCTCTCTCTCTCTCTCTCTCTCTCTCTCTCTCTCTCTCTCTTCCTCCTCCAGTCACTCGGCGTGTGTGATGCAGGAGAGGAAGATTTATGTGTTTGGAGGATGGGACACTCCTGTCTGCTACAATGACATGTACATGTTGGACCTGGGTAAGACACACACACACACACAAACATATACACACAAACGTTTTTTTGTTTTGTTTTTTTCCTTTCAGATTTTTCATTTGTTTATTTCTAATGGAGATTCCTGGTTTCATGCTCACACGCCACATTATTTCTGCTTTTCTCTGTTATGTTTTGTCCTAATCACATCCCTGGCACATGCGCACATACACACACACACACACACACACACCTATTCATACATATACACAAAAGGAACAAACATCTGTATGACGGCGTACATATGAAATTAAAATGTTTTTGTGTTTCTTTGTTTCTCAGGTCTGATGGAGTTTTCTGCCGTGAAAACAACAGGAAAAGCCCCCTCTCCTCGGAGGTATTCACACACACACACACACACACAAACTGATAATACTCTCATCTATTCTACTGTGCATTATTATTTACGTGTGTGTGTGTGTGTGTGTGTTCCAGCTGGCACGGCAGCGCTGTGCTCTCAGATAACAAGTTCCTGATCCACGGCGGTTATAACGGAAACAATGCTCTGAACGACACCTTCATCTTCAACACAGGTGAGGGGAAGCACACACACACACACACACACACACACACACACACACACAACACACAACACACGTAGCAGGAGGCTTGTAGCTCCTTTGTTGTCTGGTTGTCAGTACAAATTGGCTGAAAATAAGTTATTAGTCCACTCGTCTGCTTAAGAAAAAATAGATCAAAGTACATCAAAGTAGCTCTGTAGTTATTTAAGTGAAAGAGTCTGGAAGGCAGTTTGATGTAAACAACAACAAACAACAACTTGGCGTCAGTAATGAGAAGGTCTTGCTGATTTTGTCTCAAGCTCTCCCTTTTCATTTGAGGAATCAAAGGTTTGTATATCATCATATGTGCCGGTCTCCTTACACAGTAAACCAACTGCTGCTGTTTGAAATTCACTTTATTGATCAAGGATCTAAGTCTTGCAGTTCTAAGCATGGAGCGAATCAGATGTACGAAATTTCACCTTTATTATGAGGGGAGGTGCAGAATACTAAGCAAGGGGTAACAGAAACTTCTTAAAAGGGGAAGAAATGAACAAGGAATTATGAATGGTATGTGGGAGTTTATGTAACGAATACAAGTCTTTTATTTGTACTCTGTATCAGTACATTATTACATTATTACACATTACACATTACAATATTGTTAATATTTCTTGTGGACCACAGAAAAGCTGTCACTAGCTGATCCAAATACACAATAAACTACAATATCCACTTTTTTTGCATATGCACTCCTGCACATTGTCACATTTTCTGT
Source organism: Centroberyx affinis (assembly GCF_046629955.1). NCBI lineage: Eukaryota > Metazoa > Chordata > Actinopteri > Beryciformes > Berycidae > Centroberyx > Centroberyx affinis. The sequence goes on from NW_027280758.1 coordinate 36,942, forward strand.
ACATATGGTACCTTGCTCTAGAGTTTTTAATAAGGACATTATGTGCATTATGTTATCTATCTGTAAATCAGATATATTTGTTAAGGTGACTATTAGTTTTACAATGCATGTCTGCACAGCCACGCACTCTCTGTACATATCTATGGCTTTCTGTACAAAACACATTATGTGTTGTATGCTGTAAATTCACATTTCCCCCCCCCCTTCTTATAATACATTGCATGTATCTTGGTTTTTCTAGTTTTCATTTAGTTTCATTCTGCATATATTTACTATTTTTGCTAGATTTTTCTTCGTACATATTTTTCCCTCATTTCTTCTTTATCTTGGTATATTCTACTGCTGTTATTTTACACACCCTGCATACATGCTGGAATCCATAAAATTTAATATTTCTACTTAACACGTTCTAGTGTCGTAATTAAGATAAGATTAAACTTTATTGATCGCCGTGGGGAAAATGAGGTCGTCGCAGCAACAAAAGTAATAGAATTCAGCAGGGAAAAAGACAAATGGAACATAAATACACAAATGGAAAATCAAATAAGCAGCAAAAATGTAAAAAAAAAAAAAAAAGGTAATAAACAAAGCAATGAAATAGAATTGTATACAGTAGTGGAGCATTACAAACATACTGGTGTCAATTTAAACACATCAGGTAGGCTGTATTGGTTGGAAATATGGGATTGGGTTACGGTTGATATAATATGGATTACTGATTACAGCTGTCACTGCATCTGGCCCAGTCAGTATTCTAGTTTAACATGGGGTGTGTTTGTTTTGTTCAGACACCAACAGCTGGACAGAAGTGACGCACCCCGACCTCTCCGTCCCGCGGGCGGGCCACTCCATCATCACCATGGAGACCGCCGATCATCACCGTTTCTCTTCGTCGTTGGAAGATGAGGAGGAAGATGCGGGACGCGTCACCAGGACCCTCCTCATGTTCGGAGGCGGGGACAACGAGGGCAACTTCTACTCCGACCTGACGACCGTCGCTGTGGAGGAACTGCTCAACGCAGTTTAGAGATGGAGACTCACTCTCCCACTGTATGTGAAACCGTTTGTTTTTTTCCCCTTCTTTTTATTTATACATATGTTTTATCTTTTTTTTTTTTTTTTTTTTGTTCATTGAGCTCTCTTTTTATTATGTGTTTTATAGAGTGTATACTATTTAATTTCACTGGTTTGAAAATGTGTACTTATGGTGTATATTTTTAGGAATTTCTCACATACAGAATAAAGAAAAAAATCTGATCAGGTTCATGTAGGGCTGGGCAATAATTCAATATTATCATTTATTGTCTTTCAGTAGAATCATATTGTGATGATGTGGTGATTTTGGGACACAATTCTGACACAGTCGTGTCAATTTTGCTGTCTAAATTAATGAAAACAGGCAAAAACTCTGACAAAATGAGGTATGGCAGGAATATTATTTGAAAAGTAAGCCATATTGTGATATATATCCTTATAGGAAATAAACCTTATGATCATCGTGATATTGATTTTAACCATATCGCCCAGCCATAACTTCAACCATTTTTTCCATTTGGCTAATCGCAGGATTGGTAAAAGATGACTACTACTGTTTTGGGTTTTTTTTAGAGTTTAGAGATCCCATATTAATAATGAACAATAATCTTGTAAAATCTTTCAAAATAAGTGCATCATCAAAGACCACTTTTTTTTGTCTCATGTACATATTTTAGAGCTTTGCATGTTCTTTCTCAGGTGAAACTTTTAATTGTGTTTTTATACATACGTGTGTTGTTTCCTTTGTTATTATGAGGGAATCATTGGTCTGGAGGCAGGTAAAGGGGCTTTCAGTTCTTATATTTAGAATACGTTGCCTTTGGATAGCTCCAAGTGGTATAGAATATATTTTATCGTTTTCAACATCATAGCATTGTTTATAGTCACTGTCATCTTCTCCAAACTGTGTTGCATCTGCTTCAGGTTGTCTACTACAAAAACCTTTATTATTTTGATCCCTGTGCTGCAATGTATGTGTGTATTTGACCTCTGTTCTTTATTCAATAAACACTTGCATTTCTATTCAAATATTCAGTCTCTCTTTGAAAAGTAAACTTCCACTTGACATTTTAATATGTCTCATGTAAATGTAATCTTACCTAACACTTTTTTTAGGGATTTCTTCCAGGGGAAAGGAAAATAAGTTCTTACTCCTGTATTTTGGGGTTTTCATCTTGATGTGATGCGTTCAACGTCCATGTGGTGGCAGTAATTGCCGGTACAAGAGAGGAAAGGACCTTGTAGAAAATGGAAAATCAATGGAAGCCAGTGTTGTCCAGCATCCTCGTTAGCCGAGTCAAGTCGGCCAGAGGAAGTAAGGCGATTTTGCTTTCAAAATAAACATGTTAAAAGAGATAATGGACTATAGGGCTACTCATAAATATGGGGTGAAACTAGAGCTGTAAAACGAATACTAAAAAGATTATATTGTTTTATGTTGTATGTCGTTCCTGATGAAAGAATGCCCCATGGGCGGGTAAATCTTACCCTAAAAACTACTGTTTGATAAATCAAACAAAGATGTTTTATCCCACAGCAGTGGCACCATTGTTCAGCTGCGTCAAAACAGTAATGTCCGACAGTTGGGCTTTTATTTTGAAAATCCTGACCGAAAGTTTTGTTGTTGTTTTTTCACTCTGGCCGACTTGACAGCGGTACCCTAGTTTGTTTACCAGCGTTAGACGTTTTACTCAGCTAAAGTCATATTGTTCATCCATAAATATATCTAAAATGCAGCGACTGGGAGCGGTTATCAGTGAGAGGCTGACGGCGGCTGCTGAGGAAACCCTCGGGGCTGTGGGCAGGACTCTGTCGGGGTACGAGGACCAGCTGTCCCGGTAACAGAGTTTATCATCCTCAAACCGGAGACAAAGTTACCCAGCAGGTTTGTCAGTGACTAGTGAGTTCAGAGGTGCGTAGTAGTAGCCAGGCACATTAATAATAACAGAAGACCCACTTGGCTAAGGCTAACGTAACTGAACACTAATTTAAGCTAACGTCAGACTAGCTAAGAAACGTCGGCGTTGCCTTGAGGGAGAACCAAAGAGCCAGGGGTAAATGGAGACATTTTAAATAAAAAATTAGGATAGCTACAAAAGGATTATCTTGTATCTTTGCTATCTCTTACACCTAAGATGGCTGCCACTGAATCGTTGATAATGGTGTCATGAAAGTGTGAAAGTTTTTCATTGTACAGTCAATCTTTGTCTTGGTAGGTGAGTCTCATGCACTATATCAATAATTTCAACATTAACTACAAGTCTGTAAATGCTTACTTGTTTAATAAGCATTACTAGACAAAACAGGATAAAAAAAAATGGGCATGCACTTTCTAGACATCCATGTTTTTAATTTTCAGATTTATTGAAGCATTCAATAGAAGGACTGATACTTAGCTGTGATACATTGTGCTTGGTAAGGAAAGAGCCCATGTTATGACAGCTCAACACAAGCCATGTATTATATACACTGTAAGATTTGTTTACATAAGTATTGAATAAAAACTTGGTTCTGATCACCCAATCAGACAGGTCCAGGTTCAAACTACTTTCTTATGAGAGTGTTATTATGACATTCTTATACTTCTTTATTTCGTACTTGTCAAGAGGATTTACAACAAGTGGATTTGGAAATGACAGAGGAAAAAGATTAACTCTTCTACAGCAACTTCAGGGGCTGATGATGAGAGGAGATGCAGAGTGTAGAAGAGTCCTGGATCCAGATGGTGACTGTGACCTCCTGACTCCCTTCACCTCTGAGGCCTCTGGAGTCGACAGGGAAGACGGAGACGACAGGAGGAGGAGCCGGAGAACCCCAATTAAAGAAAATCAAAGATAAAGCTTGTAAAAGTTCAGACAAAGGCAAGTATCCTTACCAATGCAGCCTGTGCGGCGAGGGATTCGGAGTGAGCTCCTGTCTGAAAAGGTTCACATATCCTAACCCTCACACCGGGGTCAGACCACATCGCTGTGGTGTTTGCGGGAGAGCGTTTGAAATCCAACCTGATGTACCACACAAGAACCCACACACAGAATGAGGTTCTCAAAGACCACATGAGCACACACACACACACACACACAGGCCAGAAGCCGTACAAGTGTAAGGTTTGTGGCAAGGGCTTCACACACAGAAGAATCACAGCAAACCCAATGCTGGAGCCCATTCTATGGGCAGAAATATATGTCACTAGAAACTGAAATTGAATTATTTATATTTCAATTTGAATTGCTCAACTTGAATAATTGCAGTAAAAAACTGAATTTGAATCACATAATTTGAATTTGTATAGTTTAACTTGAATAATTGCATTGAAAAACTGAATCTGAATAGCATAATTTGAAATTTAATTTATTAGTTTGAAATTGAATTCCAATAAACTTGAAACTGAATGTAATATTATGAAATTTAATTCATTTGCTCTGAAACTGTATTCAGTTCTCACAATTCAAATTCAGTTCTTGCAATTCAATTTCAGTTTACTGAAACACACATCCTGGTCGTTGAGGAAGAGAAATCGAGTGCAGATTCACAGAATTCGACCAGTGTGTTATGAGGAGACAGGCCTTTGGATACATTCTTTTCATGTTCTCCACTGGTCTTGTGTCACTGATTGTCTTCAATAGTGTTGCAAATCATGTAACTGCATTAAAACTTGCAATATACTCTATATATTGTATGTTTCCAAGTAACTATTCTCCAACTGGCAGAACTACCCACCCTATGCCTCTGCACCTATTAAATTCACTTAATTCATGAAGACATGGGTTGGACAAAAGGAAGATGATCCTAATATTTTGTACACTCACTATTCTGTGTTTATATATGTAGTCTACTGTCTTCTTGTTTGTCTTACACTGTCCTCTTCTGCCATGATGTCCTGTATATCTGCTGTGCCCTGTCTCACTGTGTACAATGTAACTGAATCCGAGAACCAAGAGTTTTGGGCTCTAGCCAGGCACACAGCTTGTCATTTAGGGCCATTATTTAGTCATTATTTAGGCTTCAACTGGTGCCAAGATTAAAACCAAGGGAGAGCTGAAATTTAAAATAAGTAACAAGTTCTATCATTTCTGAGAGAAAGAACACATTCAAAGCTTTTAAAATTGTCATAATGATGATGTATATCTACAAACACATGCAGGTATTTTCAACTCAGAAGATATAGTTTGGCTTATATTCTCAAAGCAACACAAAACAACACAGAGTCAGAATGAAAATGATGTTTGTTTTATTAATAACCATACAAAGTAATTATTTCTTTGGGGAAGAAATTTGACACTAGTGTCTAAGACAAGATAGAGAATTTGTTAAGTAAACATATTTGTATCAGTTTGTCTCTTTCCTAAAAGGGCAATGACTTCATATAACTCTGTCTTTATCTGTGGAGTTCCAGTTGGAGCACAATGGTGGATTTGATAATAGGCTTCTACTAAGAGGAAAGATAAATCCCTTACATTGTCACTCACATTTTGATCAAACACCTGTTTTGTGATATTATTGTAGTCCCAAGACTATTTTTACATTGGCATAATATAACCTCTTTAAGGACAGAATTTTTCACATGAAGTTAAAAACGTTAATGAGCAATGATATCTTACTGTCAGGAGATTTTTACACTTGGCTGAGACAGAATGGAGTACATGGGGAGTCAATGAGAACAATTAAAACAACGATCTTCACAATCAAAAAAGCTTTGATTAATGATACTCCTGCAACAGAGCCTCAGGACCAAGATGAACCGCTTTAGGAGTATTTTCCTCCTACATTTTGTTATTGAACTCTATGAATAAGAAGTAATTCATGTCACTTGTTCACAGCTATATCAGGGCTCAGGAGCATGATAATTCAAGCCTACTTAAATAACACAGACCCTTGTTCATTAATATTCAACCATATACTGCATACAGCCTCAGCAGTATTTGCATGATAGGGCCAAGCTGAATTCTCATAGAGATAAACTGAAATGCAAAAAGGCTGGAAAGAGAACCTGACAGTAACATATCAAAACTCTGGTGATTACAGGTTGCCAGCCTCTAAGCAACTGCACAGAGAAAATTATTGGCTATACATTAAAAATAACAACTTTATTATAACAGTCTCAATCTGTCCAAATACTTTTGGCACCCTGGAATAGGGGACCAGAGATAAAAAGGCCTGTAGTTGTTTAAATGTTCATCCAATGTGGCTTAAAATACCCTCAAATCAACTGCAATTAACAGTCTGCGGTTTAACCTCCTACTCAATGTGTCATTTCTCATCCAAAGTAATAGGAGCATCGCAGCCAAATAAAAAAAAAAATGTGTTGCTGTCCAAATATTTATGGGACTAACTGCATGGAATAGGTTGTGTAACCAGCTGGATATATTATTAGTTAAACTGTGCTTATATAGCACTTATTATTATCATCATCATTATTATTATTATTATTATTATAGATAGATAGATAGATAGATAGATAGATAGATAGATAGATAGAAAAAAGAACCAGAAGCAACTCAGCCAGATTCTCCCTGGAAAAGCTGATCTTGAGCTTGAAATCTTGATCTGCAATATACTTCACCATCCTGCAGATGGCGACACTAGCACATTTTCCTCTGAGTGCAACAAACGTGAAGCAGCTTACACAACACACAAGTGTGAGATGTTAGCTCAGGTAATGTAGTGTGGAGGAGGTGGGTGGACCATGACCATAAGGTAATTTGTAGATAATTTGTTCAAATTTAATATTGTACTGTGATTTCTCTCACTTCTCACTAAAAGCAATCGTTAAGCTCTCTATGACCCACCATCCAGTACTACTGATAATTAGGTGGGTATATACTTAATTACACCCACTGAAAAAGTGGGTATACTCTATCAAACCCATTTGAATAAGTGGGAATACTGTCATAGATTAAGTTTATAGGTGGGTATGTTCTGTTATGTTCAATGAAGCCTCTGGCCCCAAATCTGTCCAATATGAGTCAGAGGTAACTAGGCTGATAGTTGTGAATACACCATTATGCACAGAAACAGAAGAGTTTGTGTTCCATATAACAGTCTTGATTACACTTCTTGCATCATCGGGATGTGATTTTCCCTTTTTTTATTTTCTAGCTATTGTTCAGCAGAGTTTGGACATTGCCGCTTTCAATGGCAGCCATGTTATTAGCGTCGTGATCATGCCCCATGGCTGTTGCTAAGTAACTTGGAAAGTCTATGCCAGCTGTTAGCATCTCATTTTCACACTTATGGAGAGCATTATTACATATTTGCAACCGGCACTTCTTAGATTTAGAGCCATGGCGGCAAATGGTGTCTATAGTGCAACCTGACCAGACTCTATTTTTACATGGCTAAGGCCTCAGACAAGTAAAATTAAAAATAAAAAAGCCCAATAAAATCCACCAGTCCTGACTTGGGCAGTCATGTCTGAATATACACTGATGGCAAACTCAATGTGTTTCTCCATGTCAGAAAGAGCTGAATAAATGTAAATATCTTCCTAGGAGATTTTAGGTTTCTCTTGTGCAATACATGGTTTGTTAGGGAATGACATGGGGCATGACAGGGAAAAAAAAATTTCCCCTCACTCTCCACCTAAAATCCCTCCCGAAGTGCCTGTGAGCAAGACACTGAATCCCCACCAGCTCAGAGATGTACTGTTCTAAAGCTGACCCTGACCTCTGACCTCTCTGTGGAGGGAGGGGGAAGAGAGAAAAGAGGATTTCCTCCTGGGGATCAAGACAGTATCACATTCTCATTTGTGTTATATACTTAGGTTAACACAGATTCTCTGCTGTGAAAAAGACTCTCTATTCTCCACTTCTTCTGTCTGAGGGAAACAAATGAACTATGCTCTGAGTGAAAGTGAACAAGTCTCTCCCATGACATTGTATCAGAGGTGGTTAAGGGTCGAGTTGGTTTTGGTTCCATATCCTGAAACAACCTAAAACCTAAAACATAGATTCAGTACATGCTTGTGTATAAGAAAGAAAATAGTATAAACCAATGTTTTTTTGCTCTAGTGGTAAATTGGTGTGGTAGTTTTCCTGCTGTGGTGGCACACACACACTGCTGAATGAATGAATGAATGAATGGGGGGAACGATGAGGTGTGCCGTCCCTTTTACTTTTGCTCTGACATCCCTGTAGGCTGTTTGAGATTATGTAAAAGGGACTGTGGCCTGGCCTCTGAAGTGCGAGGAAAAGACTGAGCATGACGGGTGAAAGAAAAGGGGGATTTGACTTCAATGTAGAGATATCTGGCAACCCAGCAGGCTTGAGGTGGCCAGTACAGACCATGGGAAGATAGGAAAGAAATAGGAAAAAGTGTGTGTGTGTTTGTGAGAGAGAGAGAGAGCGTAACTAACTATATGTAAGTAAGTAAAAGAAATCTGAGAGATTTGCTCTGTGACAAAAAACAATTATATAATTAAATTTTTGTGATATTGGTTGTTTTATGTTTAATTTACATGTAGCCTACATCAGTCTGACACTTCCTACTACAATGAATGCAGTGATTTTATATCATAATGATTTACATTAGCTTATTAATTTGGACAAAGTCTATTTCATAAACGAAAAAATGTAAAAGTTAAAATTGTAAAAGGTAAGTTTACCCTCCACTAACTACATATCTGGCAATAAGTGAAGAACAGACAGCATCCTCCTTTAATCTGCACCTGCCATTAACTAGGCTCAGTAGGCTGGAAGAATTCAAGCGGTCACCTACACACCTGTAAACTCCCCGGAAAGAGCCGAGTGCAGCCGAATGCAGCAAGTCCCCCTTCTCCCTCCCATCCTCCTCTTCAGTCGTGGTGCAAGCAGCCATGTTGCCGCGAGCTTGTTCCGGTATCAAGGCTAGATCGTGCGCATAGGCTGCATTCGGGCGCAGCTCCTCGCCTCTCGCTCCCCCCGTCGCCCGTTGACACGCACCTCCTAACGAGAAAACCCCCCGTTGCCGATAATGGATTTTACAACTTGATGATTCTTTCTTTAGTCGGCTCGTCAAGGGAATAATAGCAATCGGTATACCGACGGGACGAATTGGTATATCGCCACACTGCAGTGCAGCACTTGTGAACGACCTTATTCGAATCACGCAACACAAGGAAGACCGACGGTGATTTCCGTGGATTTTGAGTTTTGTGGATTGCTCTGTGGCAGTGCCGCTGCGGCCGCTGGAAGATAAGCTAACTAGCTAGCTTTGCTTCGACAGAAACACCGAACTAGCTAGCTACATGGGCTAACATCGGCTAGCCAGTTAGCTAGCTCATCAAATTAATTCGATTTTCTCACCTGCCATGTGACCATTTTACATGGTGTTGCTTTTAACTTTTAGGATACTCCATCCCGGATATCTCGTTCGGAAGATTTTGAATTGTTTTGTGCGAATCGGGAAGGTCGAGACCTCGCCGGGGATAACTTCGGCCTGAAAGTTTGTAGACCCCGGACTTGATTTGAAACCTCAAAGGAAGCACCTCTGCAAGAAGAAGAAAAAACGGGCGCTGGTACTGCGTTATGAAAACTACGTTGGATAAACATTCATTTTAGATTTCGTTGGCAGTTGGGGCTTCCTCGGACGTTAGTTAGCAGTCTGACTAGTTAGTATGCCAGCCACCTAAATGAACATTGTCTTGCTCTCAACAACCGTTGCCCAACTTTTCCTCAAGCTAGCACCCTTTAGCTAGCTGGCCAAAACGTCATATCGTGAGCCTGATAGCTTGCTAGCCGCTTTCGACGTTGATAAACGCTGATTGAGAATTGAATGGTCTCAAACCTCGACAGAAGCTCAAGAGGATATCTGTTTTTCCTGTTTTGTTCTTGTTGACAAACATGGGACGTGTGGTTGCTGCTAGCTAGTTGCTAGCTAGCTGGCTAACTTAGCTAGCCGCTGATGTGGGATTCAACTTGTTGATTCAAGGGCTGTCTGTCGTGTTGCTAGCTGGCTAGCACTGGACAGCTATTGGAAATTGTCCCCACCATCAGCTGCACAAAAGGGGCCACCGTTGTCACAAATTTTAAATGCACAATAGACACTAAGGAATCATTCCTTTCGACCTCCCCTTTTTTGGCAAATCTAAGTCTTTCAAAAATGTCAACAAGAACCCCACTGGTGCAAGTCATTGAAAATTCAGCTGCACAGGTAAGATTTATAACTAAGTTAACTTGCCAAAGTCACGTTATTGTATTTTTATAAGCATATCCATCCACTTATTTTAAGATACTCCTGGATTGTTTAGATTGCTCTGGACAGACAATGTCAGCCCCTATTTGGCCTTCCACAGAGTCTAGTTGTCTTTGCATTCTCTCTCTCTCTCTCTCTCTCTCTCTGTTGTCTTTGCTACCCCAGCAGTGATTCACCCATGGAAGTATTATATTATCATTCGCCAGCTTGCCTACGCACTCACATTGGGTTTCCCACTCCTAGCTGGACAAAGACACAAATGTAGGTTGCTGTTTAGACTGTGTGTCAGGGCATGTCCTCCTACTTGACAGTTCATAGATTTAGCTTGTTGTAATACAATAAACTCCTAGTCACATTCACGTAAATTCCATGTAGTTTTTGTCAAATCAGAAGCATAGAATCAACAATTTAGCCTTATTTATTTTTAATTTACTGTAAAACATGCTGAGCTTTGCATTGATTACATTATATTGATACTCCATTATAAAGTGTCATAAACAACCCAATGTCAGTTGGGAAGTTGACTTCATGAAAAAGTAGACTTTGGTGGGGAGTAATCCACCAAGCCCCTGTGTTTGCTTTAGGATCTTGAAGAAATCCATTGTAGTTTGGAATAGGAAGTCGTAACTACAGTAAAAATGTCATTCTATTCTGATGACTAGCAGACACAAAGTCATCTATGTTCCTTTAGAGCGCCATTCGAATAGAGGGAGACTTAAAACCAGTAGTAGTGTTGTGGTCGGTTCCCAGGGTTTCCCCCTGGCTTTTACAAAGGCTTAGCTGGTAATGTCACCATTAAGGTGGGTTTTACACCAGGACAGGGGGTGGTTGAAAGGTCTCTAGTAACACACAAACAACAAACAACGCATTACCCATTTTGAGCTAAAATAAGTCTACTGGCAACTACCCAGAATAGCAGAGGGGAGGAAAAGATACTATTAGAAGTCATTCATCAGGTGTCAGATTAAAATTCTAAAGGTTGTGTAAACTGGAGATAAAAGATTGTACATTTCGTGTTTCCATTCAGATGGTCAGAGAAAACACTTTGGTGGTCTGCCTAGGAGTTTAAAAGGCAAGGAAAACCCTGGCTGTGCTCTGTAAATCATTACAAGGCTGGAACAAGGCCCCTGCTTCCCAGTCCACAACATCTGTCTTAATCTTGTAGACTATATTATCTAGTAGATTCATTGTGACTATAAAAGAGCCGCCCACACACACAAAGAACGCTACTTATAGTTTCCAATACAGATAATTCCTTGCATTACTTGGACTGTTGTTGATGAGCCTCGTGTTGTATGTGTTTTAAATTGAAAAAACTTTTGACCGTGTGTGTTGGATGGAAAAATCTGGTTGTGTCTCTTGATGTTGATAGTGTAGTCAGGGATGATGTCAGCATGTGTGTGCAGGCGTCTGTGTTTGTGCCGCTTGGGTTGGTACAGGTATTTGGATGTAGCTGTGGTGAGGTTTTGGAATGATGTATTGTTTGTGCAATCGGTCAATTGCTTTGGTGATTGTAGTACCATAAATACAGCAAACAAAGACAGCACACACACACACACACAGAAACATCTGCTTTACCCTATGCTTTGTATGAATTGGGGAAATGTTATTTTAGTATCATGTGCCAAAGCACATATTGACATCTTAAATTATAGTGCTTTCTTCTGGACAGTTGTCATATTGTGGTGAACAACTTTCTTGCACTGGCACAACAGGAGTTAACTGAAAATCAGATCCATTTGTTAGCTTTGTTAGCATTTCTCATTCCCAACTACTGGGTATAACGACTAGCTTCAAGTTTGCTCATTAGGACAAATGTGGCAACTTATTTCTCACAAAATGACAGCGCCTAGCGAAGAAACATTAGACCAGCGTTTGAAGTGTAAAGGGAGTAATGCTAAACATTATGAATTTTCCCACAGTCTTCTCACACAACCACAAGAATTTCACATACACACCCCCGTACTGCTTCCTCTGTTGATGGAACAGTTTTTTACCTGAAACATTGAAAGCCCAACCCTGGTGTGTAAATGGCAGCTCTACAACCAATCATGCTGCAGATCTGCTCTTAACAGCCAATGGGTAAACCTCTTGGTGGTGGAGACACAAAGGTCCAAACTGTTAAGATTCTGTCTGCCTTGTGCTTCTTGTACAAATAAAATGCTGACGGAAGTTGTCTGTTGATACCATGATCTCACTGTGTGTGTGTGTGTGTGTGTGTGTGTGTGTGTGTGTGTGTGTGTGTACTGGCTTGTGTCAGTGGATCACTGCTGTCGTCATAAGGTGTGTGCGTGTGTGCACGCACTTTGGAACAGGGAATAAGAAAAGGTAGAGTATACACGAAAGCAGATTGGCAGCTAGGCTGGTATGTGTGTAGGTGTAAGTAAACACACACACTCATATTCTCACATGGCTGCACCCTTACCTGGGACAGAGGTCAGTGACAATGCAGTTAATTATATAAGCCTTCTACTACAGCTGTCACAAACACATGCGCGTGCACACTTACACGGCCTTATCATGAGTACTGGGATCTTTCAAGTTGATGCCATATTGAAAGTCAGGTGTGTGTTGGACATAGATTTGTATAACACACACTCATATAAACACATGGTCATTAACCTTCACTAAGTCTAGCAGACAAAGTCCCGTTCCATCTCTTTCCTCTGCTTTTGTCTTTTGTCACTCACACATCCACAACACATGGTGAGGTTTTAGGGGTGAAAGAAATGGGTTTGGGGTCACGGCTAGCCCTCAACTGAGTTTGTAGGTGATAGGTCATGGACGGCTACACCCACACACACTCACTGTCTGTCTAAAAGGCCATGTATAGAAAGCCCACGGTGTCAGGTCTCAAGATGCAGGACAAGATGGCACCGAACATTAAGGCCCCCTCAGTGTTGACACATAGGACTGTCTGTCTTTGTGTGAAGGAGAGACTGGAATATAGCCTATATTTAGACCTGGGTCATCGATCTGCTGATCAGTATCAGCAGATATTCACTAAATATCTTTGTCTCCCTGCAAGTCAACTTTATTTGAATGGAGAGAAACTGGTTGACTTTTTTCATGTTTTACAATTAATTAATTGCGACTGATTTGACTTGTCCCCAGGGCCCACTAACCTTTTGTACACATGGCTGGCAAACTGAGTTCACAAACTATGTGAAGTTTATGTTTAAAAAGAGAAAATTGGGATAGAAGGATTTTGCAGCTCATTAATGATGATTACCGATCAACCTGTTTCATTGACAGTGACTGACCAAGAGAGAGTACTGCCTCTGTTTGTATCGAACACCACAGACTATTAGTTTGGGGCCATTGGGCCAAAAAGATGGAGATCAAACATTGTATTGACATTTTACACATGGTTCTTGGTATTGGATTTTAGTACAGAGGAAATTCTGATACTGACACACTAATTTAGTGTGGTACCAGCCCAATATTCACATAAATGCAATAATGAAGCGGGTCTCCCCTATAATGGGATATTCGGTTGTTGCAATATACGCCCAAAACAAGGTGCTGCATCATTCATGGTGGACCTGTTCTACTGTAGGGTTCATTTAGGCCTTGTCCACTTCCACAGACATGACTGAATCACTTGATTGTCCGATTTCCTGTTTTACAATGTTCCCCCGCTATTCATTCAGCCACGTCCTCCGAAAAGACAGACAGAAATTGCAGCTAGAAATACTGGTCTGCCTCTTCAATTGTTTCTTCATCCTCCATTTCATTGTTTGGGTGGATGCACACTAGCCGAGGAAGCTGGATCCTCCTCATGTCGAGGTGTGGGGGATTTGATCCCTTAATATGTCCAATTCAAAGATTCCTTGTGTACAGAAAATGAGAATCTGAATAAATTACAACCAAGACCAATTTCCACTTGGTTGTAATGTTTAGAATTAGTACTCTCATAGTAAATTATCCAGTGTCAAACAGTTTGAGCGTTGTAACCTGCTCTAGGACCGAATCGGGGACAGTTGCAGAATCAAAATCCAAATTGCCACCATCCACCACAGCTACAAAGACTTACAGGGGAAACACAGCTTGGAAATGTGACTGTAGAGAACGGGTTGGTATCAATTCACCTGACACCTTGGGAGTGTGAAAGCCTAGCACAGAATCTTACAGCAAGCTGTGGAGCTGGAAATTCAATATAGATGAGAGAGAGCCGTACCGAATGTGTGTGTGCACACAGAGAGAGGCATGTTGGAGAAGAGGTGTGTTTTAATATTCCAGTGTTCACCTTTTTGCCCGTCTGCATCCATGCTCCTCTTGAATGAGTCATCGCATCGGCAATCTATAGCACACGTGCGCGCGCACACACACACGTTGCCGTTCCGCCCAGGAAACCATAAATTATGGCTCTCTCCATACCAGACCAGTCACTAGGCAGATGAACAGAGAGACAAAGCTAGCCAGGGCCCTAGCAACAGAGAACCTGCCTCACACACTCTCACACACACACACACACACACACACATACACATGCACACACTAGATCATTCACTTAATCACATACACATTCATTCTCACAGGCGTACGCCAACACTCCCTCCTCTTTCTCACACATACACACACCCAGACTCACGCAATTAGTGAGTTGATAAGACAAGTACATGTTAATTTATTGGGTCTTCTCAGCCATATTAGACCATAGGTTCCAGTCTCCTATAAAACATTTCACTAGATAGACACATAGGCTACAGACAAGTCCTTCTGGATTTTAGTAATATCTTTATGTGTGGGTGAGTGTGTGTCCGGACAAAACGCACACTGCTGGCTGGTTGTTTAGCCAACAATTGCAGTGAAGTTCAGTACACCTCACTGCTTTGTGTGTGTGTGTGTGTGTGTGTATGTATGTATAGGTGTGCGTTGGATTGTATGAGGGAGTGGGGTAGAACAGGCCCTTCCAGTTGAGCTGGGTGGTGGGTGTGGCCGCCAACTGTAGACCTGCGATTTAGAGGATTTGACGTCATTTAGGTGCATGAGTGTGAATTTCTTTCTCACGTCTTCGTTGTAATTCTCTCTTCCTATCTCTTCCTATATTTTTTTTTCACACTGGCATTTTATTTACTTGTAATGTTTGGAGAAAATTGAGTTTGAGAATGCAAGAATAAAGACAACACTGCACAAAACTACAGATAAAAAAGCTGAGACGTTAGCAAACATATTAGTTGTCTAAAACCAAACATGTTATGGTTAAGCACAAGTTAATTTTATCACAAATTTGGAAGTACACAGTTGGTGGTAAACACCGAGCAAGCCACCATAATGTGTACGCTCAGTGCTACGCCCAAGTCGAAGTGGCGAGATAATTATCTCACACTCCAAAACGTACTTCCCAAGGCTAAGACGGCCTCTGACAGAGATTTTTGTTGTCGTCTATCTCACACACAGATTTGTCCCGTTTCCAGTTTTGGAAATTAAACTAGTTTGAACTACAGTCAGTGGCCCCGACTGGTCTGCAACTTGAATGGGAGGAAAGAGACCGAGTCCTTTTAACCCCTCTCACACCACGAGATTAGCTATGCTGACGGTCAGTGCCAAGTCCTCAATATCTGAGTCACAAAACTCGGCTGATCATGAAATCTGGTCAGGATGGTAAAATCAGGCTTATCACATAGGGAGCAGCTGGAATAAGCAAGCCATGATAGTTGGCCTAATAATGTCCCATCTTTGATTTGCAGGGAGTACACACCCAAAATATGTAAAAATCTACATGAACCCTAATACATAATTAAGTGCATCCTTAAAGACAAATCATGCTTTTTAATCATAGAAAATAAACAATTTCATTTATTTTTTTGTAAATAATGTAGTATATATCAGCAGCAATCTTCCTCCACCTAGTATTTTTATATATTTAAATTCATAGGTCGCCATTTCTTGTAATGGAATACAAGTTTGAGTCACTTGTTAAGAGTTTTTTGTCTCGTCTTTGTCTCGATGCTGTTACGTTTTAAGTCTCCTGTTCTAAATCCGTCCTGCTATCCATCCCTTCATTCTCAAAACTGTCATTCCCTCCATCCTATTCATGCATTTATTCACCAGCTTTTTAAATCAGCCACCCTCTGAAAGCTACACAGATGCGTTTACTGGTATGGTCCACATGCGTTGCACACACACACATGCACACTCATAGTTGCATAGCAGCAGAGCGAGGGCATGCAGGGAAGTAACTGCTGTGCAGTGGGTCCCAACTGTGACAGCAACAGAGCAAACAGAGCTCTGAATTGGTTTGACACACACACATATATACACACATACCCACATACCCTAGGGAGTTAGGGTAATCCAGTGCAAGAACACTTACACATACACACACACACGACACTGCATTCACAGCAAACTGAGACCCAGCGTGGCACCACCTTGCTAAAGTAAGGGGCCTCTCACAAGTTTACTTAGCCGTGTGTGTGTGTGTGTGTGTGTGTGTGTGTGCGCGTGTGCGCCGGGGAGCAGAGATCGAGTTGATGTGAGTATGCATAGAGACTGGCCCGCAGTGTTTGAGACAGGAGACTATACAGAGGAGAGCACACTAGCAATAAATGGACAATTAATCAGAAAATATATTGAAATTCTAATCATGACTGCTACAGTTTCCAAATGGCAAGAGGCTTGAAGTTTTCCTTAAAGTAGGCTTCCCACAGGCTTTGAAAATCCTTGAAAGTTTGTTGATTTGAGAAAATGACGTTTCTGGAAATTAATGGGTGGCCTTGAAAGTGCTTGATTATTTTATTAAAATATTGCATCCAAATTCATCAATATGCCTCAGCTCTCTGGACCTCTCTCTGTCCAAGGATCAACACTTCACATCCTGAGGAAAACTCTTTGATGGTATTTGCATTATACAGTATAGCAGCAGTTTTAAAATCAATGAAAAAAATGAGACCTCTATAATGTCTAATTTTTACCTATGTCATGTCTTACCCCAAAGCATGCCAATTCTGCCTATAATTTCACCAGATAAGCCCATGAAAGTCTTTGAATTTGATGTCCAACTGATTGTGGGAACACTGTTAAATGGAAAGATGTTTCAGATGGCTTCCTAAACTAGCTAAAAAAGCTGTGTAATTCATATAGTGTAATCACAATATTTGACAAAGAAATTGCACTACCCATTTTTTGGGGTGATATCCTGCCAGGCTGCTTGTAGACCTGTGTGTTGTTGGAATGTTTTCATCGATCTGTCTGACCCATAGCCGCATGCAGATGTGTATGTATTAGGGTTGGGCAATGTCAGTTTTTTATGTCACAATATTGTGTCCATATTTTATGATTTTGTCATGGTAATGTGAATAATGTCCCAGCGGTGCGGATCTGTCATAATACCATGCTTCTATCAGTGTAGTTACCAAATTCCTGCTACATTGTCTCCGCCAGTAGGTTACATCATTCATTATTAACTAGTGCAGTGCCCATTCAAAACATGCCTGTCCGGTACGGGCTGATTGCTTGGCCTTCTCGAGAACCGCTCATCCAAACAACTTCACACACGACACTGCATGTCCTTGGGTCCCCAGCAATGCACCCGCCAAGTGTGAATTAGATCGGACGAACGGTTCTCGAGATATGCGAAGGACACACATACAGACAGAGATTCCTTGCTTTATAGTATGATTATTAGACCACAGGTGTGATGAATTCATGTTCTATTTTGTCACTGAAAGACATTTACTGTGATGCAAAGATCTTTATTTTGATTGATCTTAAAAGCAGTAAGTAGGCCTGACGGCAGTCATTGCTTCATATAAATCATCAAGTGCGACACTTGCTTGAGTGCATGTGGCCAAACGTAGTCTACACCAAGATGACAAAGAATTTGAATAAATATAAAGAGGCTTTTGCGCTCAGACTGGTCGCGTTATCCTAGTGTTAAAAAAAGTGGGGTTGCACTCGACAAAAATTGTCTTTAATAGAGAACTTAATTCCCATTGCAGACAAAATGTTTTCGACCTGGCCTTCATGAATGCGTAGAACTTTAAAGTGAATTTTAAAAATACATGAATCCAACAGCAAATACCACAGCCTAACCCACTTCTTTTAGTTCCCATTGCCTCTTTTGATTCATTAAAAAAAAAATGTTTGTTATTAGTGAGTCTAGTCAGCCAAACAAAGTTGGATAAAATGAGATCACTGAGATTACAGAGAAAACAAGTTTCATGGGATTTGCTCTAATAAAATCTAATAAATAAACACAGTCTAATAGCTACTGTACCTTCAGGTTTCTGGCCAAAAACACAAGCATTTTTACTTTGTCTGGTTTAGGCTGTGTGGAAGTGGGGCATTCCCGGCTGTACTGAGCGCATGTTGCACATGTCCTCAAGTTATTTTGTGTGACGTCGATGTAAGGAGCTTGGCATTTGATGGTTGTATTTCCATCATTTGCCATTTTCCATCCTATCATGCAAAGCTTGCGTACAACCTGGTGCAGTTCAACTGGCTTTCCCTCATTGTCCGACTTGAACCTGAAGAACTGTCAAACTGGTGCAGTAGCATTTCTCTTTGGCACTTGCCAGCCTTTCAACTTCCGTCCTTTTCATTTCCTTCTCATCAGAGTGGTTGAGTCCACCCCGAAGTTATTACCTGTGGGGATAGCAGTGTAATTAGCTAGTAGTTCCAGTTAGTAGCTCCAGCCGCAACAGTTGGTGGCATTGTTACACATAATGATTATTAAATAGCAAGTATATTGAAAACAACATAGTATTAAATTAGGGTATTAAATATGATTCATTGACCATTTTCAGACACCCCAGTATACGGCAATATCAGGACCAACTCTAGGATGTGTGTGTTCTTGACATTCCTGCTGGAAACCCATCTTAGAATTAAAATAGAGCATGAATAAATAGAAATACAAATGTATGAATAGAAGGGTAGGAAGAGAAAGGCTGGCCACAGAGTGGTGGAGGGGTGAGGAGGGAGGGAGCAGGAGAAAATGAAGGAGGGATAGAAGAGATAGGAACCAACGTCGGGAGAGAGGGCAGGATTCAGCGAGCGACAAATCTCCATGGCAACACAGCCATCAAGACCTGGAGTCAGGAGGTGTGTGTGTTGTGCGTGTGTGTGTACGTGTGTGTGTGTGTCTTCCCACCCACAAATTTCAGTATAATGTAGGAGCTTTTGTATGCGGGTGTGTTACGCTTTCAATAAAACCCTCTTTGTTCTGCGCTTGTTTGTTCCGCATATAGCTCTGGTTGATAAGTAGGGCTGCGGGAGAAAATACTGCTTTATAATACTGGAATATGTTCTCGCAGAATATTGTGTCAATAGATCAAGTATTGATATTTTTAACTTGTATTTTTAGGCTGGATAGGAACACCAAATAATGGTGTAATATCAAATTCTGTCTCTGAAAATTGGGAAAAATTTTACCTGGTCCTCAAGGCTTCCAATTAAACCTCATAATTGGTTTGCAGCTCGTTACTCTTAAATTTAATTAATTTTGACATTTCACTACCCTTAAGGACATTATTTGCCATTTTTACACATTACTTGGGTGTGCAATCTGTAATTAACTGCATAGGTGTCCATCTGCTGTCTTCTATGTTCTGTCAAGCCTCTTGGCTGAAGTTACAGTGACAAACTTTAGTTGCTCTTGGTCAGGAAGTGGCAGCGCGACTCATTAGGCCTTTTTCAAATGAGAGGGAACAGTTTGACTACATTTAGTTTGTTAACAGCAGGTTCTAATGCAGTATTAACAAAAAAATGCAGTTTGAAAAGTTCATAGCAGGATTTAAGAATTGTGCCTTGCAAAACTGGGGGCACTGAGTATTGCATTGCATCTTGGTTGGTTTCTTTTTTCTTTTTTTTAAAAAGGTTATGCAGGCCTCTAGCACAAAATGGCAAGCTAACCAGTTTACTAGTTTAGCTAATTATACTGAAATTTTGACATTTTAATGCATTTTTTCCATATATGCACCATATTTTGTAATATTTAGAATTGTGCAAAAATTGGAATGATATTGCGATGTGTTAGGTTTCTTGATAGACAGCACGACCTTAACACAGTCTGTACAATGGGAATGGTAAAGCGGAACGATTGCCTAGTAGCCCTCAATTGCATATTAGCATTAGCTACGCCGCTGCAGAGTCCCATACACTTTGATTGGCTTCATACAAGCAGACAACGCAATTAATTTATAGTCAAAACCTCAAGGCTCTGTTTTAGATACAACTCACGCATGTGTTAAAACTTTAACAAAGTGCAGCCATTGTACAGTAGTTAAGAACGGGAGTCTGTAAGAATAATTGTGGTTGAGACGTTGACTTGATCTCTCCTTTATGGTTTCTTTCTGAACATGGTGTGTAAAATTCCATCTGGTTGTATGTGGCTCCCTCCCAGAACTGAGATTAGTAAAGGTCAGTGATAATGAGGCTCGAGTCAAAACACAACCAGGACCGCCTTGGATTAACATTACTGCTGCTGTGTGTGTGTGTGTGTGTGTGTCAGTCATGTGCGCATGCTTGTGTTTGCAATGTGGCATTAAATGGCTCTCGGCTGTAAATGTTAACATGTGTCAGTGAGTGTTCACCGTGCGTGTGTGTGTGTGTGTGTGTGTGTGGGGGGGGGGGGGGTGTCTTCTGAGTGGATTCAGTGGTTATAAAGCCTAAGTTAGCGCATGCTTTGCTGCACTGTGTGTGTGTGGTTCTAAGTTGGTCTACATGAGTCAGACGCAGCATCAGAGAGTAACGTGAGAACAAAACAATGATGTCACGTATTGTCCTCCAACACGTCTATAATTATAACAGGGGGAGAGAGGAGCGGTGTGTGTGTATCTGCTTGCATGTATGTGGGGGGGTGTCAGGCTGCAGCTGCCCAAAAATGAAGGAAGAATCAGAAGACAAAAATAGTCAGACATGAAAGAGGAGAGGAGAGAAGGAAGTGGAAAGAGTTGAAGAGAGTCTGGAAGAGTGAAAGAGGACTCTGAGAAGAAGGGACGCTTGATTTTGAACTTGCTGTACCTTTCAGCGGCATCAAACAGTGCTTACAAGATACGATAAAGTTAATAAAGTTAGTGGCCTATGAAATGGAGTCGTTGACTAGTTGGGGAACGATCCTTTAAGCGCAGGGTTTGGTACATACCATGATTTTGGAGTCAGTGTTCAGTATAATGTTAAATGCTGGAGCTAAATTTGCATTTTTGTAACAAATTTTAGCATTAAGTGACATCAAGCTCAATTTAAAAATAATTAACTGAATAACCTGGAAAAAGTTGACTTGGTAGATGTTACTGTTGACAGCTATACCATCACCTCTTCCACAATGAAAATAATAGCGGAAACTTTAGTGACTTTAATGGTCCTTATAGGGAAGTTCTGTTCTCTCTTGCCCCCCCGCCTCAGAGGTCAGAGGTCAGGGTCAGATACAGAACAGCAGCCCTGGAGCTGGTAGGGATTCGGTGTCTTGCTCCAGTACGCTTGCTGACATGGGGGCCTGAACCCGGATCATCTGGTTGATGGATGATCTCCCTACTTTCTACACCACCCGCTGTCCTTTTTTTTTTTAGCCTGTAGTTATTCAAATCACCAGACAAGGTTAATCCTAAACTCCTTTTCTGCCCTTGTGCATCCCAAAACAAGTGTGTTGTACCAAATACACCGGGATTTTATTTTTTTATCTGTACAGTTCCGCTCCTAATGTTGACCTATCTAATCTTATATGGAGATATGTATTGCTTATTTCTTCATCTTTTCTTTCTTCAAATTGTAAAAAAAAAAAAGGACCTACTGAGAAACATATCAAAGTGTATGTGTCACACCACAACTATTAGCAATGGAGAAGTCCGTCTACCCACAGATGCTGTCAAACATTTTATCAGCACATGATGTCTAGATCACTTTAAATTGGCCATGTGCTGTTAGCTTATCCTCAGTATAATATGGAGTTGTCATGAGGCAAAAGAACTGACTGTCAGCTTTTCATTATGGGTCCTTATTGGCCTCCATGTGAAAACAATGACACCACCAATAAAAGCCAAATTTAGCTCACCGTCCCAGCACTTAGCCATTTGACTGTACATACTTTCTTGTGTTTACATGAAAACCTTGGAAGTACTACTTTGCAGGTCTTGATTAGAGGACTGACTGAAAGAGAAACGATGAAGGTAAGAAACAGGCAGGAAAACCAAAAGAAGCTTACATCTGCACATTATAAAACAGCATGTAGGTGCTGGAGCTGTAGAATCTCATGGAATTAAAAAGACTTTGCACACTGATTCTAATACTTATATAATTTATTAAAAGGGAAACATCAATTTCAGCCTGTTGTTCTTTACCAGCTGCTTGCAACTGCAAACTAAGAAGTTGTTTTCATTGAGAAATACTCACGCATTTTTCCGTTAAACCAAAGCACAGAACCAGTTTTCACCACATGACAAGTGCCAGCAGAAATGTACAGACTAAAATGCAAATTAGTCAAGGCATCCCACTAAAACATTTGATACATGATGAAGACCTAGCTATAAAACATGCTCCATAGTTCAGTAACTGGCAGATTTAAAAGTAGTGTTGGCCATTTTTATTGTTCACTCTCAAATAAGGAAAGGGAAGAGAAGATGGGGAAGTGGATGGATGAAGGAAATAAAATATGGCTGTGTAAGGTACAGTTGAAAGAAAGGGGAGGGATGATAAAAACTGACAGATTTATTGGAGATTTAAAAAATGAGATGCTGGCTTCCTGAGGACTCACATATGCAAACATACTGTTTTTGCATATGTGAGTTTTGAATAGCATCTGAAGAAATGATTTGAAGCAATGAGGGGGGAGAGACACGGAGGAAGGGAGACACGGATATATAGATTAGGGGCTGGCTATAGAGTCAGAGCGCACAAACTTGGAACATGGAAGGACAAGGGCTGAAATGTAAGAGGTGCTGAACCTCAGGCCAAAACATGCAGGTCAACCTTGAATATTTAGAAATACAACAAATTGACATTACCTTTTAAAGGTCCCATATTATTCAGTGTTATTGTGTGTGTGTTTATTTTTATTTTTGAATGACAAGAATATTGTTCTTCACAATGTTTTCAAAATACATTTAGTTTATGATATTTATTCAGTGAATTTGAAGACTAAATATTTAACTGAACAGTCACAGTATTTGACTCTGATTGGCTGACAACACCAGCTCCTCTAATTAAAATTAGGCAAACCTGTTGAGTGTAGGCTTTCCAGGATGTGTCACTTCAAATGCTGCAAACTGGCCTGATTGGAAGGATTTCAGTAATTGTTTAGTGGGAGGAGCCACAATCAGGACCAAGTCCAGGGGCATGTTCAATTTCCCCAAAACGTAGCAAAATGTAGCAAACAGGAAGTTTAAAAGGAAACGGTAGTGCGTTGAATGCAAGGAGGTTTCAACTGGAAAACGTTTGAACATGCCCCATTTGTGATGTGTTGACCGGAGTTTGTCTAAAACGGCCTGTGAAAAGGATGTACATTTGATATGAAATAACTTAAAATAACCAGTCAAACAAAATACAATTTTAACATTGCATAAAACATCTTTGATCATAAATAGAGGACATTTTAAACGGCCCCTTTAAAATCTAAACTTTGTATTTGTTTTTGTTTTGTTTTTTATTACCAGACAGATATGTACAGTCTCTTCTCCAATGTTTTTAAATTGCATCAAAACAGACCAAACAGAATAATTTATCACTCTAAGGAAACCCCTTGGAAGACAAAAATGGGTTGCGCAGGGCAGAATCTTGGACAGCAGTGCTCTAGAGAGATGAATGTGAAGCCGAGTGAGGGAGAGAGAGAGAGAGAGAACACACAGAGCTCTGTGAGGACGGCCCAGCCGGTTTAGAAATCAGCTTTGTGTGGTCAGATTAGGTCTCATTGTCTTAAATGGTATCCTCATATTACCCTCTGTGTCTGTCTCTCTCCCTCTCCCCCTCTCTCTACATGACATGATCCAAAATTAAAATTCATGTATTTCTGTCTCGCAGTGCCACAGTAGGCCTTGGTGTACTGGAAGGCCCTTCCCCAATCCCCTTGATTTCCAAATGTAACTGTCATTCGTTCTTAATCCCGGTTTCTTACCCGTCTGTATTAAAACCTAATCTGGCCTATTACACTGTGGGCAGGTCTGCACTGTCAGCATGGGGGTGGTTGGGGCGCAGACGTTAGATCATACCATCTGGAGCAAGAAACGCGCGCACACAATGAAATAATCATGATTATCCCTGTTTCCCGTGACCCAAGGGATGTTGAAGGAGGAAGACGCTGATAAAAAATGCGGTTTGTGTGTGTGTAATTTGCACCATGGAGCAAGTCTCTAATTTGTTCAAGCTAGAGAGAGATAATTGGGTGAATAAAATCACCAGTAGATGTGAGAGGAAGAGGAGGGAGGGGTGGGAATAAGAGGAAGGGATAATGTGTTCAAACCTCTTCACTCCGCACCAACAGTGTGAATTTCACTGACCCGTCTCTCTTCTCTGGTGTCAAATCTCCAAGAGGTGTGTGTGATTTGCGCCGCTGCGCGTGCCAGTGTACCCGCACCTGTGTGTGCATGCCTGTGTGTGTGTGTGTGTGTGTGTGTGTGTGTGTGTGTGTATTCACATTTCAGTGTATTAGTGTGTGTGTGTGTGTGTGCAAGTGTGTTTGCGTCTCGTCACCCTGGAGCCAGTCGTCCTCTCCTCTGACCCTGATCCCTGTCACCTGTCCACTCAGATCATACACACACACACACACACACACACACACACACACACACACACACACACACACACAAACGCACACACAATTGCCATGACCCTGTCCTGGAGTTGTAACCCTATCGCGCTTGCCAACCATGCTAAACTTGCCAGCACAGCAAAGTTTTCTTTTCTTTTCGCGTGTGTGTGTGTGTCTCGAAAGACCTACTGTCAGCTATAAGATATATTGAAGCAATTTTACTCTATACTACTATATTAATGGGCTATTGAATAACTTTACACATCACCGGCCTTGACTGGCGCAGTGCAAAGGACCACTGCAGTGATGTACTTGCACTGTGTGGGTTCAAATTAAGGTCACACAGATACAGTCAACTGAGTAAGTATTGGGTAATAAAGTATTATTTTCTGTTGATTCAGCTACAGCTCCATATGAGTTTCTCGTCAAAAGATGAATATGAGAGGAGCGGACGGTCAGCTTTTGTGTATGGGTCATGGCTGACTTTTATGTTACACCATAGTTAAACAATAGGAAAATAAACCAAGACTTGAAGCTCACTGTCCCAGTAGCTATGCTTTGACTGTATAACAGAGAACCAGTGTTATCAGATGATGTTTGCTTAGCATCATTGTTTGGCTTGGGCTCTTACTGGCACCTGCTCATATCCAGATATTAAGTGTGAAATGCAACAGGGAAAATTATGAATTTTAATTTAATAAAGAAATGTTATAAAGAAACAATGGAAAAAATGTAGGACAGCAGAACGTTTGGTAGTCATACTTTTTGCTAAAAGTTAAATAAGGGAGAACATGGAGGGAAACCGTCTTTTTCATGCCGCTCCAATAAAAGTGCATCAGTAATTTGTAAGCAGTGCTTTTACTGCTCAGTTATTCAGAGCTTTCTCTGGATAAGGCAGTACACCTTTTTGTTTTTTCCCAAAATGCTGCTCATTTTGTTTCTGTTCTTTGCTGATGGCTGTTGAATGAGCTCCAAGTGCATATTTTCTTCCCATTAGCGCTTCAGATTGGGTTCCAGTAGCTTTATTTTTTTTCTCACACAGTGTGTTGAGTGATAAGAGATTCCTCACCTCTCTGTGCTTGTACAAAATCCAACCCACTCGTATTTTAGCCATCTAAGCCTCTCCAGAAGCCAGGGAGATCCTGGTCGATATTGGCTGTCCATTCCAAAAGGTCTAAATCTTCATCTTAATCCTGGCACCAGATTATATTGCAGATCTTTTAACACCCTACAAGCAAGTGGAGCCTTAGGTCTACAGACTAAGTCTAGAATCACAACTGAAGGCATTTTGGCTTTTACCATTAGGGCTGGTATACTCAAGAATAGCCTATACACAATCCTTTTTAAAAAAACTTTTTGAAAGATTGGCCAATTTGAAAAATATATAGTAATAAATATATATAATATCTATTTTGTATTTGATATATTGCTTTGTAATGTTGATTTTAAACTGTCAGTTTCTGCTTGTATAGTCTGTAAACAAGTGTCATTACTGCAGCTTGCAGTCAAGTTTGTTTGATTTTAGTTTCTTCACAGCACTTTGTAACTTTGTTTTGAAAAGTGCTTTACAAATAAATTGCCCCATGTCATCCTCTCTCTTTCGCTCTCTCCCATCTTTCCTGTCACTTTTCGCTGTATTCTGCTTATTAAATGAAGAAGTGATGTAGCAGTCTTGTCCCCCCATGGTTAAATCTTTCCTCCTCCCTTTGCAGGACTCCAAATCGTCGTCCGGCCGCTCAGGCATGCCGCGATGTCGGAACTCCGTCGCCACGACCACGACGGACGACCAGCCGCACATCGGCAACTATCGGTTACTGAAAACCATCGGCAAGGGCAACTTCGCCAAGGTCAAGCTGGCACGACACGTCCTCACCGGCAAAGAGGTAGACACACACACACACACCATGCTAGTGTGGATTGAGCCCTAACCTATCCTTTGGATCCACTTACAAAGTCACCTTGACATTCTCAACTTCAGTCTTTTATTTTTAGTTACTAAGCACTTGTCACGTTCTGGAGAAATGCTTTTCCATTGACACTTCATTTAACTAGAAACTGGCTTGTCAGTGTTGTTGTTTCAATGACAAACACCAGCAGTGCTAAGAAGGCCTTTTTAAGGCAGCAGCAAGACAAATGTAGAAACTTTAACCCTTTGTCCACTGAAGTAAAGTCAGACAAAAATTCAGCTTGGTTTGTCTGTTAAGCTTAAAACTAGGTGGCCACACTCCCGTGTGAAATTGTCAGCAGGTCTGGAAACTTTACCTCTTTGTCCATCTGTTTAAGTGACCAATGGACTCCAAAATTCACCTAGGCCAGCCACTAACCAGTGACTACTTTACCTCCAAAAATATAATATTTAGAGTAGAAGAGAAGCAGCAGACGATAGTTCTTTACTGGCCAAAGTGGTAGAAAGTAGAGTTCAGACAAAGTCTACTACCAGGCGCCGTCAAAATTTCCCAGCGTTTGGCTGATGGCTCGAGTTAATCTGCCACCCTGGTTGTCTGGGACAGAGGGGGTTCATGCTGCGATACACTCGGCAGGTCTGGCCGGTGGCTCGCGAGGCTTCGCAGACGATGCATCTGCTACAGGAGATTAGATCACCATTGTCAGCTTGAACAGAGAAGCCCAAATGTCTCCGGCTTACTGTGAATTCCAGATGTGACGTAACTTGGTGGACTGTCTCTTTAAAGGAAAAGCTGTGTCTGCAGTGAGCCCATGCTGGGCTCTGTCTGGGGCCCAGTCAAGTCAACTCTTGGTCTGTGTGTGTGAGAGAGAGAGACGGGTGGGCGGGCTCTGTCAATGTGTGACAGCTCTGTGCCTGACACGCTGATAACACTCCATGTGACTCGCTGGCACACACACACACACCGAGAAAACAAGGGAGAGTCAGAGGGCATGAAGGAGTTAGACAGACCAGCACAACCAGAAAGAGGAGTGAAAGAAAGGAGAGCTGGTTGAGAGTGAAAGACAAAAATGGGCGAGAGAAGCAGACCTCTATTTTTCTGTCCTTGTTTCTTTCTGTCTGAATCTGTTATTCTCTCTGTATCCTTTCTCTCACTGTGTTTCCATGTCTCTTTCTCTTTTTTTTCTGACTCTCACTCTCTATCTCTCCCACTCTGTGTTTCTCAATTCTTCTGTTTATTCTTTTATGTCTCAGTTTTCTTTTGCTTTCTCTCTGGTTTTATCTCTCTTTGCCTCCCTTGCTGGTGTCCACTGTTGGATTATGAACTATAGACCTCATTATGGCATGGGTATAAGCCATGCTTCAGCTGTGTGTGTGTGTGTGTGTGTGTGTGTGTGTTCATTCTACCCTATTATGCAACTCTCGCCTGCTGTGATTGTGTGTTTATCACTTAATGCTGCTGAGATTGTATCGTTTGTGTTTGTGTGTGCCTGTGTGTGTGTCATTGCGGCGCTATGTGCTCATGTATTTGTGTGTGATGTGTCATATTAGCCAGAAGTGTGCTCACATCTGTTACTGTGTGTAGGTTTGAGTTTGCAACAAGCCACAGTATATAATAAATGAATAAATGTGTAATAATAAATCAATATGTGGTTGTTTTGCTCCCAGGTGGCTGTAAAGATCATTGATAAGACACAGCTCAACTCCTCCAGTTTGCAGAAGGTGGGTCTCTCGGTCTCTCTCTCCCTCTCTCTCTCTCTCACACACACACACACGCGCAGTATTCAAACCTCAATCCCTCATATCCCTTTTCTCAGAAGTCATTTTCAAGACACTCTTCCTCCCCCACTTCTCTCTCTCTTTCTCTCTCTCTCTCTCTGTCCCTCTCTCTCTCTCTCTCTCTCTCTGTCTCTCTCTCTCTCTCTCTGTCTCTCTCTCTCTCTGAAGTGGTCTAGTTTTCAGAGAGAGTTTTAATTACAGGAAACAAGCTGCAATTACTTCCTTTCATCGTGGCAGGGTGGGGTCTGTCCACTTACATGCGCACACTCTAACCACGCACGCACGCACATTGAACACATACACACACTGAACACTCGTGCATCAACAGACATAAGACAGAATACACACTTGTGCACACACAGAGCGCACGATGAGAAAATGCAACGACGTAGCAGAGACATTCACATAGAGACACACTCACATAATGCTACCGCGTAAATGCAATAATAAATGTGAACACATACTCAAACACCCTTATATAGAGTGTGCACAAGCAAATGCAAAGTATATACACACAGTGTCACCAACATATAAATATGATGCAACCACGGACGGGTACACACACGCACACACACACACACGCACTAAGATACAGTATGCACAAGCAAAACCATTTGCACATGCAATGCCACCACATGAAGGTGATGTAACTATGAATGGACACGGGCACACACACACACACACACACACACACACCCACCCTGACAAAGAGCATGCACATGCAAGTACAAATTATTCATTCTCACACAAAGACATAATATAAATGTGGACGAACACTCACAACAACACACACACACACACACTGGGCAGAGTATCTGACACTGCTCTCCCTGTGCCTCCCTCCTCCCAGCTCTTCCGGGAGGTGAGGATCATGAAGCTGTTGAATCACCCCAACATAGGTGAGTCACTCTGAAGTGCAGGTCTCCTCTCCATCATCATTCATTGAGAATCAGCTCCAGCCTGACGCGAGTCCACCCAGACCGCCGGGCCTTTTCAAATTAGAGTGTACGTGACTTGGTGTTTCAAGGTCAGACGCTCAAGTTGAATGATAATAATGCTTCTGTATCCCCCCCCCCCCCTCTCTCTATCGCCGTCTCTCCTTTTGCTTTCACTCTCTCATCTCTCTCCCTCTCCTTTTACTCCACCTCCTCCCACCTCTCCCGCGCACTTCCTCCACCCCGTCCCCTCCAATCCCCTACCTTTCCCTTTCTCTCTCCACCTCCAGTCAAGTTGTTTGAGGTGATAGAGACAGAGAAGACTTTGTACCTGGTAATGGAGTACGCTAGTGGAGGTAAGTGCGTGTCGCTCTGAAATCATTCCCCCTGAGGCTTGACTCTGTGTGTGTGTGTGTGTGTGTTGCAGACGAATGGTTCCCCACCACCGAAAAATGTCCCTCCCCCCTCAAGCTACAGTCTCTTTTATATAGTTTGTCCTTAGGGTTGTTGTCAGAATTTTCCGTATCTCTGGTTTTATTTATGTATTTTGATAATTGGCCACTGACTTTCATTCGTGACTGTGGGATTAAGCCAAACCATTGACATTGTGAATATAAAAAGTACTGCAATGAAAAACTGACCATTTTCATCAGTTACATCTCCCCCATTATCCATTTCTGCTACTCTGAAGCGCTTGATAAATACCCTGATGTAGATGCAGACAAAAGGGGAATTCATGGGTCACTACATCTATTTTACTGTCAGCTGATTAACAATGCAATATGGATAATAGACTGTCAACTTCTAAGTATGGGTATTAATTGGCTTCTGTGAAACAATGACACCAGCAAACAAGACCAGCTTGGGGACAGCTCACTGTCTCAATATTTAGTGAGCTAAAGTTGGTAATTTTAAAGCCTGTCTCAATATTTAGGCTTTAAAAAGAACAACTTTAGCTCACTGTCCCACTACTTGGAATTTAAAAAGACCACCTTTAGGTGCCATCACTAATGCTCCTCACCTCTTCCTCCTCTCTTTGTCCAGGTGAGGTCTTTGATTACTTGGTGGCCCATGGCAGGATGAAGGAGAAGGAGGCCCGTGCCAAATTCAGACAGGTATGTGTATTAGAGAATATGATGTATTTTCTGTGTTTGACAGAGATCAAAAGAATGTATTGTCTGTGTGTGTTGGTGAGTGTATGGTGTCTATGTGTCCGAGTGGAGTTGAGTGTGGGTGTGCTCACGATTTTTTCTTGATGAAATCCTAATGAAGAGCTCTCAATCCCTTTCATTCATTGTCTTTCTACTTAAACGCCCCCCTGTCTCCTCTCTCTCTCTCTCTCTCTCTCTCTCTCTCCAGATTGTGTCAGCGGTGCAGTATTGCCATCAGAAGTGTATAGTACACAGAGACCTCAAGGTGAGGACACACACAAACACTATTGAGTTACACTGGGCATCAAAGCTTGACTTTGACCTAGCTTCTCACACACTCACACACACCCCATTCGTGCCCTTCTTGTGCTTGTTTTTCATCACAGAGGTTTGTTCTCTCTCTCTCTCTCTCTCTGCATTAATCTTCATATGATTTGACTCTTCTGAGATGAAATCCCGCCCCCATGAGTGCTGAATAGGTGACCCAGAGGTTAATCACAAAGATGATTTAATGCTCCTCTTCTGAGGCTGGGGCTTAAACGCACGCACACACACACACACACACACCCCACCTTTCTGCATATATATCTATGTGTTTGTCCCGTTGTCGTCCCTAATGTCCCAGTCTCTCCGTCTGTCTCTCATTTGTTTTTCTCCCTCTCTTTGATTCGGATTAGTAGGCACCAAAATTTTAACAACA
Organism: Centroberyx affinis; assembly: GCF_046629955.1. Taxonomy (NCBI): domain Eukaryota; kingdom Metazoa; phylum Chordata; class Actinopteri; order Beryciformes; family Berycidae; genus Centroberyx; species Centroberyx affinis. Next base: position 68,299 of record NW_027280758.1, read on the forward strand.
CACACACACACACACAACGATCTAATGCTTCCGGGTCAGTTTGTTTCACAGCATTATGCAGAGTTGTAAATCCTCTTATTGTGCCAGCAGGCTGACCTGTAGACAGGACATTATCGTGATTACTGTTACAATAACCATACAGAAACCTCATCTCCAGGAAGTCAGCAGGTTGATTTTCTCCATTGAGGCCTGTGCATTTTTGACATTTTGGTATGCGTTTTCAATGATTTAGCTCAGGACCAAGGTCATGAAATGTTCTCTACACTTTGGGGATAACAAAAAAAAGGCAGAGTTGGAGATATGAGGTTTCTGCAGGACGGACAATGCTCATTATTGTAATGTGTACCATCCTGCACATTATTATAATCACTCTTAATCTGTGGGTTGTGATGTGAAATCCGTCACAGGCCTGCCAGTAGTAGGTCATAAGCTGCGGGAGTGTGTTTTGACAAGCCTGGCTTTCACAGTGACACTAAATCTACTCTGTTTGGGTCCCGGGCTGAAAAAGCTGAAGAATTGCTGCAATAATGTACAGAAACTGACAGCTGTATGGTTCAATATGAAGCTTATACTGCTGTTGTCATCTAACATATATGTTACTAATATAGAATATATAATGCTCATAACTATACTATCTACAACATATAGTCTATACTAGAAATATTTAAATCAGTGAATTGTTTGTTTGTGTTTTCCATATATCCAAGGTGGAGGCTATTATTTTAGCTAGAAATACCTGCCTTTATAGTGTCTTGGCATTTAATGTGTGTGTTTGAGTGTTGTCATGCATGCCGGTGTGCATTTGTTTCTTAGGTCAGAGCCTGGAGATGATGTCATAGTGTTCTACTTAACACTCACACACACAGCCGCAGAGCGTGCATTCGGAGCAAGTGAAAAGGAGAGCGCACCTGTTGCTAGGCAACCCCAGCCTCCCTGCTCACTGGCTTAGTTTAGGAATAAGGATACGCACATGCACGCACACAAACACGCGCACGCAGGAATTAACTGTGGTCGCCCTCTTTGCCCCTAGTCTGCTACCTGCATGACCCGGGACGTTACTTTGAAAATCCCTACTCTTAGCTTGCAGGGTTTTTTTGAAGTCAGAGATGAAGGTGATTCAGACAGCAATCTGAATCCCTGGCCTACAAATGAAGTTGCATGTCAGAGAACGTCTTTGTCTTTTTCACACAGCATTAAAGGCGGCAGGGTGTCCCAGTGGTTAAAGTCTGTCCTTCAGTTAGAGAACCTGGGTTTAAGCCCTGTGTTGCAAGCAGCCGCCCTGCTGAATTGTCCTTGAGTAAGACACTGAATCCCTACCAGCTTCAGGGCTGCTGCTCTGTAGCTGAGCCTGACCTCTGACCTCCCTGTGGAGGGAGGCAAGAGAAAAGAGGATTTCCCTATGCGGATTCATAAAATATCACACATTATCATATCACACAGAGAAAGTCCTAAGCGTTTGTCTTTCATTTTCTCATTGTGTATTTTGCATTTATATGGCAATTGCAGTATTCAGGAAAAAGCAACCTGACTCTGTGGGTCAGTCCTACAATACTTTCTCATCTATGTCTTAATATACATCACTCCCTTCTCTTTCCCTCTTCTCTCCCTTTTTCCATCCATCTCGTTCCCTGCTTCCTTCCACCCCTCTCTAAATCTTTATACATCTTTCTCCCTTTCCTTTCATCCCTCTCTCTCTCTCCCTGCTGCTCTCTCTGTCTGTCTCCAGGCGGAGAATCTGCTGCTGGATGCAGACATGAACATCAAGATAGCCGACTTTGGCTTCAGTAACGAGTTTACCCTAGGGAACAAGCTGGACACGTTCTGCGGCTCCCCGCCCTACGCCGCTCCGGAGCTCTTCCAGGGCAAGAAGTACGACGGGCCCGAGGTGGACGTCTGGAGCCTGGGGGTGATCCTCTACACACTGGTCAGCGGCTCGCTGCCCTTCGACGGACAGAACCTCAAGGTCAGAAAGAGGAGTGTGTCTTTCTTGTTAAAGTGGATGTCTGGATTCTGGGGGTGGTAGTCATATTCTTCATGCTGGATTCTGCACCCTCTACCTACCCTACGAAGGGCAGAACCTAGTTGAGAAAGTGTGCGTGTGTTTCCCATGCAGTGATTATGTTTGGGCGGCCCGCCCAAGTAAATGTTTGTTTTTAATGCGTTTCGGATGTTGTGATCCTCTAAGTAGACATTCAAACCTGGCTGAAAGTGGGTTAGTGAACTATAATGACCATTATCCATTATTCACAGCACCTATCACCCAGTCAGTGCTCACTTGCATCACACTACAAGTGCAAACACATACTGAATAAAGAGGTCAAGGTTGAAACGTAGCATGTGCAATAAGTTGAGATGGTAACCCATTTGTAATTAGGTGTATGTTACAAAACTAAAAATCAGATCGGACTGTGACGGTCAGCTAATGTGGCAGCAGCAACTTGGCCAATGCAATCCTCATCACGGCTCAGCGACACCAGAAGTGTTTCTGTTCCGTCTGTTTGTGTCGGAAGGGTCGGATCAGATACGCAGCCATTTAGTTTGATGCAGCCTGATCCCCTGACGTAGCACGTTGCCGGATCTGAAACGGAGCCGGATCTGAGCCGCCGCTTTGGAGATACGCATGACTTCTGTTTTTGTTGGACTACGCAGCGGTCTGTTGCGTCTTTGAGCCATATAAATGTATATAAATAGCAAGATTTTGCTTAGTTTAGTCATTTATCACCATGTCGGTAAATAAAATAGTGGATACATGAAGCAATGTCACTGATATAAATGTTGGAGATGAGGTCATCTATGGATAGCTGCTGAGACGCAGATTCTATTTGGCTACAGTAGACCTACACTCTCCAAAAAAAGGTAACTCCTATATGGTAGATGTGTAGAAGTGATGGCTAGTCAAGTCCATCATTATTTGAATAGCAGAATAAAGATATTAACACTGTATGCTTCATAGATCCCCCACCTACCCACCCTGTGAGAGAGGTGTGTGTGTGTGTGTGTGTGCGCATCTGTGTTTTCGGAGGTGGATATCTGGAGTCTGGTGTTGACTTTCTACACGCTTGTCTGTCTCCAGGAGCTGAGAGAGCGCGTGCTGCGTGGTAAATACAGGATTCCCTTCTACATGTCCACAGACTGCGAGAACCTGCTCAAGAAGTTCCTCATCCTGAACCCCTCCAAGAGAGGCAGCCTTGAGGTACACATTCACACACACATGCAGAACACACAGGTTACAGGTTACAAGATAGATGACTGCAGGACCGAAAAAAGGTTTAGAGTGTCATGAATCACAGTAGCTAAACTCAAGGCCTTAAAATGTCTTGAATACAGTTCAGTTAGTCGGTCAGTTGTGGTTTCGTGGTGCGTTGGTGCATTTTCTCATTTATTTCAAATGCAAGGTTTTGTTTTGACTTGAAATAGGTCTCAAAAACTTTGATAAAACTTGCTGTCACCCTAAAAATAGGTCAACTGTATTTCATTGGCCCAATAGTTACACCAGTGACTGTAAGATTAACACTATATTCACTAACATAATGGAGAATGTAGCACACACAGTAGTATATACCAGGCTTGGTTGCACCAGCTATGTGTGAGTTTGTTGCCGAGGTGTAAAGGCCCTACTAGAGGCATAGTAGATACTTGTTAGTTTGTGATTTAGGAGTTACTAAATGTGGTTGCACCAGAAGTAGTCAGATGCTAACTAGTTTGGACAGAAGGTTATTGCTCGCATGGATAGCAAAACAACAATCAGCTATATAGCTCTATCTTCATGCTTACCGCTCGCTTTACCTTGCTGAGTTGCAGGTGCCACTTGGAAGTTACCTAGATCCCCATTTATATTTCAGATACATAAACAGAATTTCTGTTTGATCCTCTCTCTGCTTGAGTTGCAAAATGACATGGCAGCACTGCAAAAATGCTGTGCAGAAAAACTCGAGCTTTACTGTCAGTGGGACTTTGGTTCATTTACATCTGCCTTAGGGTTTGCACAAGTATTTAGATCTTACTTACAGTTAGATTGTGTTTTAATGGTGCAACCTCTTGTATTCTAGTAGTGTGTAAATCAACATCGACATTGTAGTCACTAATGTTACAACTAGGCTGTTTTTCAACTTATGCACAACTGCTGCAGCTGAAACATGCATCCTGCATTCAACTGTTTTGCTAACTTTATTTTTGTCTCTCCTCTCCTCTCCTCGTCTGTCCGTGGCTTTGTACCAGCAGCAGATAATGAGGGACCGGTGGATGAACGTGGGTCATGAGGAGGAGGAACTCAAACCCTACATCGAACCCCAGCCAGACTATAAGGACCCCAAGAGGACAGGTAGGCATTTACAGACACACACACACACACACACACACACACACACACACACACACACACACACACACCACATTTCTCCCTACCTGCCACAGTGGAAGGGTGAATTGAAAACATTTCCTTAGCCGATATGAATTTTTACCAGTCTAAATGGATGTTAGAGTATAATAGATCTTCAGCAGACTTCAGCTACACCTGCCAAGTGGCTGCTGGTATTGACAAACTACTACCTACTGGGCAATATCCAAGGATGATAAATTTTGGCTGCTGGCTGGTGTTTATTTCCCTCCCTGATAAGCATGCACATCAGCACACACACACACTCGAGTACAGATGTTCTTTTTTCACTTACACACACAGACATTCACTCACAAGGACAACTTGAGCTTTTTGTTTATGTGTATTATGTCTTAATGACTTAAGTTGTTCTTTATTCTTATTATAGATTTGTTTTTGTGTGTGTATGCAGACATCATGCTGCAGATGGGCTTCTCTCAGGAGGAAATCCAGGACTCTCTGGTGAACCAGAAGTACAACGATGTGATGGCCACGTACCTGCTGCTGGACTATAGGAACTCTGAGGTACACTGTCTCACACACACACTAATGCACAGCGTAACACACACACTATCTGCACTCTGTTTTTAATATCTGCTTTACCCCCACACAGAGGCTCTCTATCTCCTCCTTACACACAAACACACACACACATTCAGATGTATTGTTGCCGTTTTTTTTTCTCAGCTGGATGAAGGTTCGCTCAAGCCCCGCCCAGGAAGTGATGTAAGCAACATAAACGCCCCCTCCCCGCCTCACAAGGTACAGCGAGAACACAGACTCTCCCTCACACATACACTGCCCCCCTTCGTTCCTAGCTCTGTCCCTCAAACACAACAACAAACCTCAAAAGGATTTCAAAAGGGATTTCGTGCCATCAGCCTTCTACTCTGACAGGAGGTGGAGTACACCGACCTGGTCCTAACCACATTCTTTTACCAAAAACTAGTCCGGGAGGCTACTTTGATGTAGCTGATGTCTAGGTGTCACTAATGAGGAGGCTGGGTGTTTTTTGTTTTCCCAGAATTGAGCAACCCATTTTCAAATGCAGTGCATCTTTCCTATCCCACTCAAGTCTTTCCTAGTTTTAAGATGCATAGATCTCAGTGCTCCTAGTTGAACCAAATACAAAGCCATAGATAAACGATGGCTCTTAACACACACAAACACTCTCTGACCTGTCTTGTATCCCTAAGGCACAGAGCTTTCACACACACTTAGACATTAACACACACACAGGGACCCCTGAATCTGTCTTGCCCCTCTAGCACAAGAGCTGGTTAGCTGGACTTGGTTTGTCTACATCTGAATGTGTGTGTAGACGCTCTGAAACACACATAAGCACACACTGACTTGCATATCTGTCTTGCCTCTCCAAGGTACAGCGCAGCGTGTCGTCCAACCAGAAGCCTCGCAGAGCCACCGACCAGGGTGAGATTGGTGTGTGTTGGAATGGAGGGATGGAGGGGAGGGGAGGACAGAGGGAGGGGTGGAGAGGTGAGGGCCGGTGTGTGTGTGTGTGTGTGTTGGAGTGGAATGGGCAAAGGAGATGGGGATCAGACTGAGGTGGCCATGTGTCAGGAGGGATGGAAATAGGGCACCTGCAGGTTCTTAAAAAGTCTATACATTTTTTAAATTGAATCATTTAATTTCAAACCCACTGTATGCTGCAATAGGAGTTGAATTTAAAGGTTGTAAATATGATTAAATGTTGCCTTTGAGTTTTTACAAATATAGCCTTTTTGGTGCACTCCTGGTTGAGGGGATGTATACTTTGATTCTGCGACTATTTTTAACGATTTCTGCTTATTTTTGGTATGAAATAGGTCAAAACGGACATTAAACAGATTTTAAAAGTTCTTAAATTTGTGGAAACTGTAGTCACTCTGTGGAAAGGAGGGAAAAGGAAGAGAGAATTTGGCCAAAGAACGATAGAAGGGTGATAGGCTGAGCAGGGTGGGCTTGATGTATGTTGGATTAAAGGCAGGGGTGGGGGATGTGGAGGGGAGGGTAGACAAGATTGAGTTGAGGGCGGAGGGCTGGCAGAGGGGATTGAACAGAGGAAAGCCACAAGCGAGGGGCAGACAGATTTTTATTAGAATAGAGTAATGAAAGGAAAGAAGACAAATGAGAGACAGAGCAGAGGATGATGGAAGAGACAGGAACGGGGACAAGTCAAAGGGTCTTGGCCATTAAATGATGGCATGTCTGATGCTCTTTCTTTATTTCTTTCTTTCTCATCTGTCATGCTCCTTGTGACCTTTTCTCTCTCCCTTTCGTCCTCTTTTCTTTGCTCTGTCCATATTTTCTCTGCCCCCCTTCTCTCTCTCTGTCTCTCTCTCTCTCTCTCTCTCTCTCTCTCTCTCTCTCTCTCTCTCTCTCTCTCCAGGCTCCTCCTACTCTAAGAGGGGGGGTCAGGGAGACAACCGGAGTGCAGTGGAGGATTCTGGGAGGAAGGGTTCGTCAGGCAGCTCCACCACCAAGGTGCCGGCCAGCCCACTGGTCTCCTCCGACCGCAAGAAGAGCGCCACGCCCTCCACCGTGAGACCAAACACACACACCACTTACGTTACATTTCGCGTTTAGATGACACGCTTATCTAGAACAAAATAAATGGAGTGCATCAATATAATGTGCTTCCTTGGTCACCAACATTACCAAATACAGACACACAGATGCACACTTAAAACACTGATTCCCACACACAGCTACATGCACAGAGATACTGATACATACTTCAATAACATGCTCTCTGATACAGATCCACATAGATGCACAAATACACACTGGCTATGTTTCCTTTTTAACTGTTCAGCGTATTATAAGCCAACTTGTGAAATGTTAGGGGAAAAAATGCAAATTAGGCAAGTTTCCATCAGATGTGTTGAAGTGAATAAATGGATTTCCTGAATGTGAATGGATAGAAAAACACATCCACCAGACAGAGTATTTCAAGAATTGATTAGTGTTTGGAAACTTGTTGTTCTTTCATGCCAAGCTAATGTTAGCCATATTTCATGCTATCCAAAGATGAAAACAAAGAAATGCACTTTGCTATATTGTAATGCACCGACTAATGGCCATACATGGGTTACAATCCAATGTCATCAACTATTCAACTAATGCATTTTCATTGACATTTATTGCATATATTCTTTATTGACAAAAAACTTTCTGCCTTGAGCGACTACAAACACTTTTTTTTGTGATATTGAGTACATTCTATCGAAATGTGCCAATTCCACTCTCTTTTTCTAATTCAATAAAACACAATTCACATAATAAAAATACTTGGATGGAAACCCCTCTTCTGACACATTCTCCCAGTGTAACATCATTCACTTTCTCCCTCTCAAACACACACACATCAAACCAATGCCATGGGTTTATGAATGTGGATAAAGCTTAATCCAGGAAGAATGACACACTGTCAGGAGTACTGTTGAAAAGGAGTACAATAATTAGAATATGTTCATTTGACAGGGCTCTGAATACAAAATCATGAAGAAGGAAAAGCCAAGGCACTCTTCCTCTATCAAAAAATTTTAAATAAGTGCACTCTGATGAAGGCTCTCAGCCGAATTGCACAGATGTGGCCAATATGTTTTTGGGTTTCCTTGTTGGTACGCCACCCTATTAAAGGCATTTTTTTTATAGAGGAAGAGTGCCTTGGTTTTTCCTTCTTCATAATTCTAGATAAAGCTTATTTAAAGTCCCAACACACACATACTCACGCACAAGCACATAGGCAACCAATATAGAAGCACAAAAGCACAGTTGTATATATACACACACACACACAAGTATGCAAATACAGAGGTTGCAGACATTGAGGTGAGCATTGTTTTGTTAACAAAATGAGGCTAGTTTGTTGATATGTACACACACTTACAAACACACAAATCCATGGTGTGGCAGACGCTGCGGCATTAGATGTTTGGCTTAGCTTGTGACTTCTATTCACTCAATGCAACTCCAAACTGCATTTGCAACTGCATTTAAAATAATTCAGTGTAAAATGTATATTTGCCGGCACTGATTAAGAACACATAGAAGGGATAGAAAAGCAGCTCCTGGTGTTTCATGTCAATCTCACAGATATACCTAAAATGTTTTTTGTAGAATTTGTGTAATATGTAATTGTACCAGTTTAATGTCAATAATTGACTTGAATTGAAGAGCTGAATACGAATTCCTGTTCTGTTGGAATTTTGGGATTATGTTTATTTTTACAAGCTACAGAAAAACAGCACTGATACATTACAGGAAATGGTCTGTGTCCATTATTTAGAGAAGATTTAATTAACGTTGGGTAATTAATGTTACTCATCCTTGGTGAGTGAGAGTCCTGCCCAAGGGCGTTCCAGGAATAATTGGTCACTGTTGATGGCAGGAATCAAACTAGCGGCCATCAGATTACTAGTTGGCTTCTCTAAACAACCGGCCACTCACTTAAACTCCATGTTTAACCTTCTCTCTCTCCTGTGATCCCTCATTCCTTCATTGACTCACCCTCCAATCCCTCCTTCTCTCTCTAACTAGTTTTCTCATCCATCCCTCTACTGCGCTGGTCTCTCTCTCTCTCTTTAACTCTTCCTGTCTCTGTCGGTAACCTTCGTTGTCCTCCTCTACCCTCTCATCCCCCTCTCTTTGTTTTTCTTCATCTCTAACATCCCTCTCTTCTTCTCCCTCTCTCCCTTCAGAATAGCATCCTGTCCACAGGTACAGGTCGCAGTAGGAACTCTCCTCTGACCGAGAGAGCCACGCTGGGCCAGGGCATCCAGAATGGCAAGGACAGGTAACCGCACACACACACACACACACACACAGACACACACAGACACAAAATAAGCTGTGCTTGGGTATTCAGAACGTCAAGGACAAGCACTCCCACACACACTCGTACACACACACGCTCTCTCTTACCTGTTTGTCTGCAATTGGCAGCCGAAGCAGTCATTGTGAGTCGGTGCTAGTTTCTCAGTAACACACACTTAAAAACACACACACACCCTAGTTTGTGAATGAACCAGTCCCACAACTGTCTCAGTGACTGAATCCCGGGCCTTGGCTGGTGCTTCCTAGCGCTCTGCCAGCTGGCCCAGGGAGGCCCGCAGCCGTCCCCCAGGGCGGGGTGAGCCCTCCTGGGCAAGGAAAGCAGCCTCTCCCGGGGATTTAGGCCAGACCTCCAGTAGATTACAGATTACCCATGATGAGCCGGTGGACGCATGCCAGTCAGAGGAATGGCGGGATTTGATGGCCACGCGCGCCCGCACCCGTGCCCCCACACACACACACACACACAAATAGTAGACAAATATACACATACAGGTTGAGACATGCTGACATACTTACAGCGGCCTCATTTGTACTTGCATCTCTTACATCCACCCTTTCTGGTCTTTTCCTTTAATAATATTCTGTCCTTCCCTTCATCATAAAACTTGACTTTGACTTTCCCAAACTCACAGGTGAACCAAACCTGAAATTTATTTTGTCCAATCCCAAACCAGGGGTAGGAGGGTAGAGGTTTTAGTGGGTGCAAACCCAATAAATGTAAAAAAAAATGGTAATAATCTTCTAATAATAAATTGCTAATAGCAGTATTTTTTAAAACTATTTTGATTTCCAGTCTGACCCAAAGCCGAGTAACAGTCAGGTCCTGTTAGGCTCAGCCATGAATGTCAAGCTCTACTCTTTATCTCTGCTATTCTTTCATTGGAACGTGTTTAGGGTTATCTTCTCTCCCTTTTCCCCTTTCTCATTTTCTCATTCTTAATTCTAATTCATCCTTCCGGCTCTCTGCCTTTCTGTCCATATTAGATTTGCTTGATGTGGTCTTTCTATCTGTTTAAGGCAATACACACATGCGAGCGAACACACACACATACACATACACCAAATTTAGCTGTCCATTCTAGTCAATGGTGAAGCGTATTCCTTTGATCTGGTCTGGGTGAGCTTCTGATGCTGAGTACACCTCACACACACACACACACTTGCGCGCGCCACTCATGCTTAAACCAGACCATATGCTTCATGCGCCTATTCATAAGCATTAACCATAATGCCAAACAGCCTCTACTACTATGTAGCATTCATTGTCATTACTGCTTTATTACTTGTTCTTGTGTCTCAAATGACCCCCTTGTTCCCTACGTAGCGCCCTTCCTAGGACCCTTCCCTTAACAAGTACGCCTAAATTGAATAAACTTTGAGGCTGCAAAGTCTTATTACTCTTGAGAAATTTGGGGCGAAGATCAGAAAGAAATGAAAAATGATGATTCACCAATACTGAAACCAGTAGTTTCCAAACTTTTTTTCAGGGCAGGACCTACTTGGGAATAGATGTTTTATTACTTCCATCCAGGAATTTATTTATTTTTTTGTCACGTGAAAATTCTTGGTATGTCTTGAATCATTTATATTGAAATTTCTTCCTGGAGTATGAAAGCGCTACACGGCGATGATGTGGTCATTTGAGACAGCGTAGCTTTTATAGTACTGTGGGTCTCTTAGCTACGGTAAGCTCTGCTAACCCAGTGGTTGTCATCTGCTTTGATTTTGAAGTTATTTTTTTGATCACCATTAATGCTTTGAAGTTTGGGCTTGTATACTTGTACCCCGCCCCCCCCCCCCCCCCCATTCCCCTTCTTTCCCTTTTTTTTTCCTTTTCTTCCCCTTGTTTTTCTGATTTTCACTCACTTTGTATTCTTCCCCCTGGGTCTGTCCTCTTCTCTCTCTGGATCTTAAATCACTTTACATCATTTACTTGGCACCTTTCTATCTTTCTTTTTCCTGCTCCCATTCTCTTTCTTGTCTTTTTTTATTCTGCTCTCTCTTCTCTTTTCTTTTCTTTTCTTTTCTTTTCCCCCTTCTCTCTCTAAGGAGATTAGGAAGACTTGTGATGGAATATTAACTCTTACTGGCGCTAGCTATAAGGTCCCCAGACTTGCCTCTTAATAGGCTTACACACACACTCGCACAGACACTCACACATACACAAAAATGTCTACACATACACACACACACACAGAGGCCCTACACATACAAACTCACGGACACATGCACAAGCTTAAACATACATATCACACATGCTCAAACTCTTGCTACACACACACGCCAGGTTGTCCAGTGAATGCGGTTATTTTTCCATCACTAGCCATGCTAATCCCTGTCAGAAAGTGTGTGTGTGTGTGTTTTCTTTCTCTCAGCTATGTGTGCCTTTTCTGTGTAATTAGCAGTCTGTTTGGTTGACCTCTATAAATGCCCCACTCTCTCTCTCTCTCTCTCTCTGCTCACTCCTCTGCTCCCTCTTCAGCTCACTCTCTCGAACTCTCGCCTCTCTTTCCCTTTCTCTCTCTGGTACCACTCTCCCCTGTCTCTCACTGTGTTTAGTATTCTACCACATGCTCCACTGTGTGTGTGTGTGTTTGTGTGTGTATAAAGTCAAGTTACAGCTATCAGTAATGTGCAGAGCCTGGTAGTCCGTAGCAACCTTACCGGAAAACAAAGGGTTCAGAAAAAGTTCAATGCATTTTTTCTTTTTTTTTGCCTTAATAATTCATTAAAATATTCTTGGTTCCTGTTACAGTTTAGATTGTGTACAGTGGAGAGGGGCAGGAAAGATGGGGGAGAAACAGTTAGGTGCTCGACAGCCAGAGAAGGTCATAAAACCTACAATGCTACAAGTATGGGTGGCAGATGCTGATCCTGCTACCTACTTGCTAATTGGAAGACTCTCAACACCTAACCTGCTCACTCGTATCTGGATAAGAGCGTAAGCTAATTGCCTGTAATGTAGATCTAAACGGTGTGTGTCTCATCCTTACAACACGCCACATAGATCCTGAATCTACAGTATAATATGTTTTTTCCCCAGAAAAGTAGTTGGGCAGTAGTTTGTGGCAACTTCCTACAAAGGAGGCCAGATTCATGACAGCGTGAAGACAGAATGGTGAAATAGTCCTGCAGGCCCAATGTTAATAAAATGTTGTAATCTGAAAGGGGATTTGGAGAAACTACATAATCAGGGTTTCTCCATTCGACACCGTAGCCAGCCACCTCAAGCTGTGTTAGGAATCTTATTTTTCCAATATGTAAGGACTGCTAGGGAGGCAAATTAGCCCACCAGTAAAACACTGGGGGATCCTGATCCTTAATGCTTCCTAATTTTGCGAGGGTCGTTGCTCTGCACAAGTCTGGAATGTCTGTAACCTGACTTGTTTGTTGTTGTTTTTATTTAGTCTAGTGTTTCCAGTTCTCCTTAGACAGACAGTGAGCTGAAGTTGGTCTTTTGTGCTGTTGGTTCATCCACAGTGTTGATATGTTTTCACATTAAAAGATGAAAAGCATAAGAACAGATAGTCAGCTTTTGATCCTGGCCTTGATTGGCCTCTGTGATAAACCGTGTTGAAACAATGACACCAGCAAAAAAGACCAGCTTTTACTGTCTGTCCCAGTCCTTACTTTTGCTTCTACTTTCCCCCCCTCTCCTCTCTCTCTTTCTCTCTACTTCCTCCTATCCTTCATCCTGTCCTCCTTTTCTCTCCGCCCCCTCTCTCCCTGTCCTTCCTCCTCCCATCCCCCTTACTGTGTTTGACAAGTGCTGCTTCTAACCATGCTCCACCTCACCTCCCCGTCCACCTACACACAAACCCCGCCCTGTGTGTGTGTGTGTGTGTGTGTCTGTCTGAATGCCTGTCGTCTGTGTGTGTGTGTGTGTGTCTGTCTGAATGCCTGTCGTCTCTGTGTGTGTGTGTGTCTGTCTGAATGCCTGTCGTCTCTGTGTGTGTGTGTGTGTGTGTGTTTGACTGTGATTGCGTCTTACTTTGTGTGTCTGTGTTTGTGTCTTTGACTATTACTGTTTGTCCTGCGTCTGTCTCTGGCTCCAATGTTGGCGTGTCTGCGTCTGTATATCTACGTGTGTGTGTGTGTGTGTGTGTGTGTGTCGGGCGGGGCGCTCCTCCACCTCCTCCTCCCCCCTCCCCCCTCCCTCCCAGCCTAAACACTCCGGGCTCCCGCGCCTCCACCGCCTCGGCCGCTGCCGTCCTCTCCTCCTCCTCCTCCTCCTCGCGCCCCCGCCACCACAAGTCCCTGTCCTCCTCCAATCATCCATGCCCCTCTGACCTGCACGCACCGCGGCCCAGGCAAGTCTCCCTCACACACACACACACACACACACACACACACACACACACACACACACACACAAACCCATATACATACAGAGAAGTAATCATACAAGCCAATATTCATACTTGCATACATACACACACATCATGCATACACAGGCAAAAGCACAATCACATATACACTCATACACACACACACACCGCACGCACGCACACACACACACACACACACACACACACACACACACACACACACTCGGAAAGACACAAACACACAGACTCACTCAGCCCCTTTCAACACGCACCACTTTACTCGTCACAGATCATCTGCCTCCATCCTTCAAGAGCTGGATGTTCAGAGAGATGGAGAGAGAACGAAAGAGAAAGTCAAAGAGGAAAAAGGAGAGATGAAGAAAGGATAGATAGACTCGTCGGCTCTGAAACCTTCCGCCACAGCTAGATTAGGCAGAGCGCTGACCTTTTGGCAAACAAAAAGTTTTCACTGTTTCCATTGTGTTTCCAATGAGAAGATTGGAAACACAGTGGAACTGGTTAGCAACGTTTTCGCTCCGCAACTGTGAAGCTGATCAAAGAGTTGATGTATTCGTTTAACACATACTGTGCTGCTCGCCAACAGCCAGACACACACACACACACACACACACACACACACAAGACGATGAGTGGAGAGAATACATTTCCACAATTTATAACTTACAGTATCGCATATTTATTTTCAAATGTGTCAGACATTTTCAGTTTGGATATTTCGTTTAATCGGACACATTTTTCTTGCTATTTAGCAGAAACATCAAGCATGACTAAATGTATTCACCAAGTTTATACTTACACTGTCTATATTCCAAACCTCTCCTGCCTTTCCCCTCTGTATGGGCTGACAGACTACTGAGAGGTTAGGTTCTTCAGTGGCATTTTATTTTTGCAAGGAGCACACAGCTTGCTACATGGGAAACTGTAGAACAGGAGGGAAGTTAAGAAGCATGATCTGTGAAAATATTGCACTTGTTTTCCTTTTTTTGTGGGGGGTAGTAGCATGAATATATTTTTAGGAACACATGCTGCTAAAATGGTATTACTGTAGGATCCCAAAGAAATCCCCTGACATTTCTTTTCATGGCAGGCCAGAACCAGAAACCTGGGTAATTTTTAGCATAACAGTGTAGCAACAAAGAGACTGACTGCATTACTTTACCCTAACTCAGAGCCATAGATAGTTGTGTTGTATTATAGCTTGTAATATGGGCTTCTCTAGAGCAAAGAAGTGTTTGCTGTAAGTATTTACCTATATATTTACCACTATAACATCACCATAGTGAGATGCCCAACATTTTTAAGACCAGCTGGCATAGACTCACCAGTTACTTAGCAACAGTCGTGAAGTAGGACTGTGCAGCTCCGACGGTTTCCGCAGAAAAGTGCACTGGCCAAACTCGGTCTATAGAAGGCTCTGGTTAGCCTGACGCTGACACACCTTGTCTTTGGCCAATCAGTCGCTTTCAAACCTCTCATAATTCTCTCGTAATTGTTCGAAACAGCTAGAGCTTAAGAACAAGATGAACAGGTTTTTCCCTCTGCCTCTGTCAGACCGGAGGTGGGTTTTAACTCGCTTTGTTTCCTGTAGAGAGACAGACGGGCTGAGAGACAGGAGACAGGAGACAAGGTTCTGGACTAGCAGGGATATGGGTTTCCAAAGGGGGTCTAGGGGTCTTTCTAGCCAATACACCTTCTCTGAGTGCAGACTAGCCCTTTATATTAGCTTGGTTACAGGATAGGTGTGCTATAAGTCTGTCTTCTTGGTCCAAGGAATAACATCAGTGGAACAAGTTGGACAAGCTGACATTTTTTTAGAAAGAGGCTGTAGAGAATTCATGACAGAATAAACATTGAAAGAACTTATTATCATCTCTGGGATTTTATTGGACTGGAGTCAGGACCTAAAGCACTAATTATGCATCACCCAAATCACACAACTATCCCGAAACTGTAGAGAATCTTGTACAAATTCTTGTAAAATGGGAAATATAACATGACCTAAAGCTTTACAGAGAGATAGTGTTAAGACAATATAACGTTAAGTTAATAAGTTCATTTATTCACTTGGTTCAGTGATCCGACATTCAGCAATTCAAAACCAAACAAATGTCTACAACCAAATAGCTAATGAATTAAAGACTTTTGTAAGAAGTGCAGTGAAAGTGAAAACACCAGAGGTTTGGACATAGTAGAGTTCAAATACAGTAAGGGTGAAACATCCATTTAATAACTATGTTATGTTGCACAAACCTGCCTCCCCAAGTCCCCTCAGTAACAGGTAGACCGAGCAGGTTAGTTGTATAAAACTTGTTAAATGTTATATAAGTTTGGGTCATAAGAAAAATGATTTTAAAAACTGTGGGTGCCCTGGGGGAGAACTGGAAACAAAACAGATATAATGGTTGTGTGAGTGCATGTTATTGTCACCTGTTGCACGCCCTGTACAGGGTGCTTTGTTCACTTTTAATGTGGTCTGCCATCTGTCTTTCTGACTCGTTGTGATGGTTGACCTCCGGGTTTTCCCTGCCTGGTAAACTTGTATGCGGAATCTAAAAAAGAAAAACCCCAGTCTTGTTTCCTGGCTCTGTATTTAGTGTCGCTCACCTGCATAAAGCGTCTAAATGAATTTCAGCCCTGTCGGTTTCCACAAATTCGGGTGTTGATCGGGTTCCAGCGGCCTCATGTTTGTTCCCAAAAGTTGTTAAGGGCTCTTGGAGTCTTAATCTGCCATATAAACCCCCACCTCAGTTAAGACCGCCTCAAACGCCTGGGGAAAACCCTGTCTCCATCTGTTTTGTTTACTATACTGCAGTGTGTCCGGCTGAATGAATGAATAAATGAACGAACGCCCCGAGTGAAATGTCTTCGATGGCCGTCTGTGTGATCTCCGTTGGCTCTCTGCGTGCATTTGCTGTCTGTTACTTGCCGTATTTTCTTTTGTTGGCACGCTCCGCCGCTCGCTTAAGTCGGTGTCTGTTTCAAGGGCTACTTTGATATTTTGAGTTTTAGTCTTTCGTTTTCCCCTTCCAGGCATTTGTCACAATACGGGGTGGAGAGTTTCTAAATGTGTCCCTCAGCTCCCCTCAAAACTGTCCGTCTATCTTTCTGTCTGACCCGCCTATCGATTTTAGTTTTTGGGGGAGAGCTTAAGTGCCACTTACAGAACACGAGACATTTTCCCCCAACGTTGTGACAATTGTCCGGTGAAGAAAGTGAAAATTGCCAGTCTAAAATTCCACCAGTGGAAATGTCAAGGTGGCCCTCTGGCTGTATGTGGTTTTGTCTGCTGTACGTTGAAGTCTTGTTCTGTTGCATGCGCCGTTCAACAGTGAGCTTGGGCTGTTCAGAACCTGGTTGGGAACGCTGGAAAGAAGGTACCACTCCAACACATAGACTGTACCCTGAGTGAGGAATAGGCACCTCTTCTCAGCAGATAGTCTGTGCCCTTATGCCCCATCCATTCCTGTTTTATCCAACATGTAGCCTTGTCCCTAAATACCCCTTTGAAAAACCACTTTTCAGATACCATTACCATGAAAAATATATTCCTTTCAATAGCCTGTTTACTACATCAGTATCCCTTTGAACAGCTTATACTATAATTCAGTCAAAGTTCTATAATGGCATGAAAGTCACCAACTTCAAAAACATATTCAACATTTTAAGCTAATAAATACCTTCCTCCTCTTGTATTGGTGCATGGTTATGCATGTGTGTCAGAGTATCTGCACAGTGATACTCTGTAGCATAGATTATCCATTATACCAATTCAATAGTGAGTAATTAACACAAAATGAACAAGACAAGGCAATAGGCAGATCCATTTTCCCCCCAAAATCTGTAGCCATGCAAAAGTTCAAATGGATCCCTGGAAAATATCTACTACTATCTCCCTGCTACCAATATGTAGTCCCCCCCCAAAAGACAATCATTTTCAACACTTGACAGGAGTTCCTTGAATGCAAAAAGTGAAAGTTTATTAATGCTACATAAAAGCGCATAAATGAACAAAAGGCTGCTGCTGCCCGGTGGAAGAGCCTTGAGCTTGAAATGCGTTGCATCGCTGCATGTATATAAGCCTTTTTGTTTCCGTCCCTTGCTCACTTATGAGCTTTTATTCATTTGTGCGCTTATATGTAGCATTAGTAAACTCACTTTTTCAAGGAACTTCCAATCTGTCTTTTTTTTTTTTTATTTATCTTTGGCCTAGACCTTTCCCCACTGTTTTTTTATGTCAACACTTGATAAGCTCATACTCGCCCCCCTAATCTGCCTGATCCAGCCTTTCTCTCCTCGCATCTGTATCCGTAGAAGTGTTTTGTGTGTGTTGATTTGTGTGTGTGTGTGTGTGCAGTGCTGGCCTTTCGTCACCCGTGAACAACTTCAACACATGAAATTAGAGGATATGCTTAAGCTATTCATCACACTGCTACACTGGAGACTTGACTGAAAAGCCTCTCTGTTCTTTTTGTTTGTAGCGTGTTGAGTGGATTGCCCATGTATATATTTATTTCTAGATTTGTTCCATTTGTGTGTGTGTGTGTGCGTGCGCATTGGTGTGTGTGTATGTGTTCACTTTTGTGTTTGTGCTTTTGCCTTTTTTTGTTTGTTATATTTGTCATTTAGTGCAGGTCTGCTAATGCCAGGTATATGGAGGATGTACACACACACTTACAAAGCAAATGCAAGCCTTTACATTTGAGTTACAGTTGTGTGTGAGTGTGAGAGAGAGAGAGAGAGAGAGAGGTAGGTCTGTGATGCTTTGCCTTGTGGCCAGGCTAAGAGGATTAACTGTGTGTGTGTGTTTCACTGACCTGATCTGGCCCTAAATATTGACTTCAGGGATTATATGAAACATCACAGCTAGCAGACACTGAACAGACAGAGATATATATTTGACTTAGCAGTGAGGTAAGTACCATCAGAAGGAAATAGTTTTCTTTTATTAGTTTGTCTAACCATCTGTATTCCCCTTCCATGTCCCCTCTCTCTTTACCCCATTCCCTTTTTTCTTTCCCTTTCTTTATTTCCATTTCTTCCTCTTCAACTGTCACCTCCTACCCCTCACCGTCTTCATCTATCTCTTTTCCCCTCTTCTTCCTTTCTCCCCTCTCATCCCATCCTCTCCCCTCCCACCCTCCTCCTCCCATGTTCTCCTTACTTTCTCCTCTCCTGTGTCCTCTGTCTTCCCATCTCATCACCATCTTTCTTCTTTATTTGTACCTCCTCTCCTCTCCTCTCTCACCTTCCAACCTCTTATCCCTCTCCCATCTTTTTGCATGTTTTCCCTCCTCTCCATGACCTCCTCTCTCTTCTCCTACCCCCTCCTCTCCTCTCCATCACTTCCCCTCCCTCCCGCAGTGCTCCGCCCCAGCGGGCGCCGGGCGCTTCCCCGTCGGCCCACAACATCAGCAGCGCCGCCGTGACGGACCGCACCAACTTCTCCCGGGGGGTGGGCATCCGCAGCACGTTCCACGCGGGCCAGCAGCGGGGGGCCCGGGACCAGCAGGGCTCCGCCTACCCCGGCGGGCCCGCCTCCCCGTCGCTGTCGCACGGCAACAGCCAGGCCCGGAGGACGCACGGCGCCACGGGGATCTTCAGCAAGTTCACCTCCAAGTTCGTACGCAGGTGAGTGGAGCGGGGGGGGGAGAGATGGAGGAGCAGGGTGAAAACGGAAGGAGGAAGTTGATAAATAAATAGAAGGAACGTAGGGGAATGGATGTAGTGGTGGAGGATAGAAAGTGTGAAGGGCAGCAGCAACAAAGGATGGACAGGAGATGTGATGGGGGGGCAGGAGGAGAAAGATGTCAGTGAGTTCACCTTCATGTTACACACAGGAGGAGTAGTGGAGGAAGAGGCAGGGGGAGGCATCACTCAGAATGACTAAGAATTGCTCCTTTTTCTCATTCTGCATAAGCACGTCAGCAGAATGCCTCAACTGTGAATCACACAGCAGTTGTATTAGCTAGGAAGATCATTCAAGAGTTCAGCGCATCATAGACATGAGGTTGAGACTGGTGTCCCATTTATTATCCAAAAATAAATGTAACTTTTTGTGTGTAGCGAGGTTTCTCCGTACAACTATATCATCTTGAAACAGAAAATTACTAGTTGTTCATTACAAGTCATTTCATGCGCTCGTTTCCGCTCTGGAACGACTTAGGTCCATGTCATCACAGTTTTTCACTGTATTCCTCTGGAGGGGCCGGTCTCATCCCTATCACTAAGTTCACCCGCTTCTTTCCAATCTGTAACTCTGGTGGGAGTAGAAAAGGGAGAGGAAGGGAACAGCTGCGTCTTCCCTGTAATTTTGTTCTGAGCAGCGGTGACTGAGGAGTAATTTTGGTTTTGGTTCCACGTCTGTCCCAGTTTCGGGCCCCGTCTTTGTTCTAGCGCAGGTTGCGGCACTAAAACTGCACTCGTATGGATTAATTTTTCATTTTCTTTGGAAGCGGTGGCAGTTTTCTAGCTGTGATGATCCTCTGTTGCTGAGTAAGTACAGTGAAAATGTAGAGTGCAGCACGGCTATTAAAAGGGCAAGGGAAGGACAGGAGGGAAAGGCCTGACCCACATATCACCAAACTCTTTGACATCAGTAACTGGTGACAGCTAGAAAAGGGAACAGATAGCTGTCTGTCGGTTGATATTGGCCTTTCACAAATGAGTATTGACATAAGTTACACTGATATGCACCAATAGACTCAGTACAGAAGAAATGTTGCTGCAATGACTATAAGATTTTTAACATTTTCATGTTCAGCTCACTCTAGGCCTTGGGTTATGATGAGTAACAAAGCCACTAAAACATGATTCATCATAGGTAGATAGGTTATTGGCAGGTAGGCAATTCTAAATATAGATAATAATGATGAATTGTGCCGAGTGGCACTGGAAATAAATTCATTGTAGGCAGATGTTTCAGATATCATTACTTTTGCTACCCAATTCTCTGTGTTGGGACCCAAATCTCTTGTGAGGGGCTTCTGCCACAGGAAGTCCGTAAGCAGGTGAGTCAGAAACAGCAAAAAGAATGAGAGAGGAGAAAAGGAGCGCGTTGTGTGTTGTGGAAGAGGAGAGAGGAGGAGTGAGGGAGGGAGGCCCGGCCGGGATATTCAGAGAGCGGTTTACCGGATGAGAGGAAGCGGGTGGGAGGCGGCGGTCAGACGGGTGAGGAAGGACGGAGCTGACGGGAGCAAAAGGTTGACATGTGGAGGAGTAGGGAAGGAAGTGAGGATTTCAAGATGGCAGGAGCGAGCGAGGGGGAGAGAAAGAGAGAGAGAGAGAGAGAGAGAGAGGAGGGTACGAGTGAACACACAAACAAACACACACACACACACACACAGAGCACAGGTAAGGTTGAGATTTTCGTCATCAGGTGTGAGTCTTGGTGGCATCACTCCCTCTGAGTCATCAACCAACCCTGGAGGCTCATTGTGTATACAAGTGATGAAGTGTGCGTTTATGTGTGTGTGTGTGTGTGTGTGTGTTTGTGTGTGAGAGAGAAAGAGAGAATGATTAGGTGTCTGTTTTTGCTTGTGTATGTGAGCATACCGTTGTATTTTTGGTGGTTGTGTGTGTGTGTGTGTGAGAAAGACGGACAGAAATGGAGAATGATCAAGTGTCTGTCTGCGTGTGTGTGGGTGTCGGTGTATAGTTGCTGTGTGTGTGTGTGTGTGTGTGTGTGTGTGGAAGAGGAGGAGGTACAGGCACAGACAGTCACTCTCCAGGCCTCCCACTCAGAGATAGCTCCGTGGCGACAGTATCCATGGTTACACCGGAGATATCACTTTTCCCTCAACTATAAATACCGCTAGTGGGGACACCTTGACACACATGCACACACACACACACACACACACACACACACACACACACACACACACACACACACACACACACACACACACAGCCTGGCTTACTGGTAGGAAGTAGAAGTGGAGACAGAGAGATCGTGTTGCAGGGGGACAGTTTGACTAAAGACACACACACACACACACACACACACACACAGTGAAGTTGTGTGTTTTATTAACATATCATATAACCTGACCGCAGCACTTTTCCGCTTGGACTGGAGAGTGGCGTTTCCTCGTCCTTCACACACATTCGGCGTGTTTGCTTGTGTGAGCGTGTTTGCGATAGGTGTGAGTGTGTGAGAGGAAGAGATTAAGTTTCTCAACCTGTGTTAAAGATTAAGTTGTTTCTCAACCTGTGCTCAACACTTTTAAGTGTGAGTGTGTGTGTGTGCAAGAGAGAGAGGTGTTTGGGTTTTTTTAACACATTTGACCATTTCACCTCACACACCCCCTTCTTTTCAGGATCACTTGGTTCTGCCTGGACTTTTCTGTATGTGATGGACTGATCCATCTCATGTTGGAGGGGGGGGGGGGGGTTTGTTTGTTAGGACAGTGTTTCTTAATGGAATTTTCCCACAGAGCCTTTTATATCCCTCCAAGGTGTTTTGCTGTGTACCTAATGATGTCTGTTCACACATTCAGACCATGAATGCCTCTAACTCTAAAACTTAATTCACATTTAAACTCTCTCCATTCATCAGATTGAAACGTGGGCTGTAACAACATTGAGAAAAGCTTTTTATGTTTTTTGCCATTGTTGGTTTTGAATGCTGCTTAAATCCCAAGTGGGGTTGGTTCAAGCCGAGAACGTTGGACTTTCTTTTTTTTGTTTTGTTTTTTTGTCAATTTTCTTTTCTGGTTCTGTGTCTCAAAGTGTGCTCTTGAGCGGGCAAGCTTGTCTTTCACAGTACAGTCATGAATATATAAGTTTATACGTACGTTTTCTTTTTTCTCTTTCTTTCTTTATCCCTCTTTTTGTTTTTGTAGAAATCTCTCGTTCAGGTTTCCGAGAAGGTAGGCAACATCCCCAACGTTAAATATATAACCCCTTGATATATATATTCTCTCTTCATATATATTTTATATATATATATATATTTCCTCCCTTTTTTTTGGTGTTTTGTGCAGCTTTTTTGTTGAAATCTTCCCTTGTGCCTTGATCCTTGAGCCCTATCTTTTCTCTCATCCTTTTTTTTCTGTGGTTGGCCCCTTTTTTTTTTAGCCTTTTGGTTTTGAGTGCCGTGTTTTGGCCCGTTTTTTTTTTTTTTTTTTACTAACTCCCCCTCACTCACTCACTCACTCCATCATAATGCTGCACAATAACACCTCACCCCTCTCTCTCTCTCTCCATCCCTCCATCAATCCCGGTCCTCCTCCCTCGCTCCCACCCACCCCACCCCCCCCCCCCGCACCTCACCCTCACCTCCTCTCTCCATCCATTTCCCAGGTAGCGTGTGTGAGCTCGTTCCCCCATAGCGTCCTAGATTTAGGTCGAGTCTTAATGGTGCGATAGATCAAGCTGCTCCCTTCCCCCTCTTAACCCCTTCCCCCCCCTCAGCTTCAGACACAGGTAATGTTGAGATCTGATTCTCCTGAACCATGAGGTGACTTTTTCATCCTAGCTCCTGTTGTAATTCCCCCACACCCCACACTGATGATGTGTGAGAAAGGAAATGAGGAAGGAAGCGACAGAGCGAGAAAGACATAGTTGTTGTTATTAGGGAAATTTCAGGTGACTCAGTCAGGTGTCATTATCATGTCAGGCTTTTTGTGTTGCCTTGATCACACCCCATGATTATAACGTCACTAACCATTATTCAGGCCTAACGGAATCTACCGAGCTACCAAGCCCTAACCATCTCCCATCTCACCTTTCTGGTTTCTCAAACTGCGGGGCCTGGGACCTCGGTCGGGTCACCAGAAACATTCCATTAGCATGAGAAGACCTGCTGACTTTGAAGTTGTGTTGTAGCTTTGATGTGATTTTTTTTTTTGCGAAAGCCACGCTAGGGAAGCATAAGAAAACCGACCTGGCTGTTTTTTTTTTGTTTTTGTTTTTTTTGGTCGGAGGTAGAGAGGAGGAGAGGACAGAGGAGGGATGGGGTTGCAGTGTTTTCTCAGGCTGCACTCTTTCTGGAGGCTGCACTCTTTCATTCTTTCATTGCTCTGTTTTCCACTCTGGCACTGGCTCTCTCTAACAGCAGCAGCAACAGTACTGGATGGCTTTGACCTATTCTGGCTGGAAAAGACCTTTTATGCTGTGGACACACACACACACACACACACACACACACACACACATACAGGCCATTTCATGCTCACACACATATTTACATACACTGACACACACCTAGATACTCATACACAGACACATACCTTTTTATGCTCATGTTGATACTTTTTACACATGTTGATGTACATGTATGTGTGCATATGTTGAACACACACACACACACACACACAAGCCTTTGCCACACCACTGAGTGCATTTGCTGTTTTTTACCAGCAGGTAGAGCAGTTTTCCTTTTTAATCTGGATCACTGCTCCACCCGGTGGTTAAAATATGTAACAGCATCTCATTATTGCCACACTCCATTTTTCTGCAAAGGTTGCAATGGGGCCATGTAATGAATTTCACACATTATTGAATACCTCCCTGTTTAGAAGTATACATACAATGTTAAAATATGAGGGGGAAACAATTGACCTGCCCTATGTTTAAATCTGCATCAATGTGGCCAATGGCTTATTTGTAGTGTAAAACATAAGATTGGTATATGCACAGGTCCTTGTCGTAGTGGATCTATAAACATACAGTATAGGTGACGTGTATTAGGGACCAAGTCATCCCTTATCAATCCTTTGTTTTCACTTGACACCACAGTGCCCCTCCTCGGCGGCCATATAGCGGTAGCCATTTTGCATCCCTCCATGTTCAGATCAATCATATTAGGCATGCAAAATGGCACAATTGAACTCACTCACCATTTCACATTGTTCATCAACATAACCGCTGTCATTTGAGGTGCAGTTTTGTCACCTTCTCACCTCTCTCACATGTCATTTAACAATGTACATTAACCATGTTTTTGTTGCAGGAGGTATTTCATGTTTTTTTTTTGTTATGGGGCAAAACTGGAATGAAGTCTTTTCCCACAATAGAATGAATACAAGACTAGAAGCTGTTGAATTTGTCTTGTCTGTCAATTTTTTCCCCCCAGTGTCTGCATGTGAGCTGTTTGTTTACTGTCTTGCTGTGTTACTCAGTCTTTGTGTTTCCGTCTTCATTGTCCTCACACTTAAGTCTGTGTTTGTTTGTTTTCAGTCTTCTCCGTCTGTATGAGAGAGAATATTTGTGTGTGTGTCCCTGTCTGTCTATGATGTGTGTGTGTTTTAAGAGTTACCTTGTCTGTAGGTACAGTTATTTTCAGTAAATGAGTGTGTGTGTGTGTGTGTGTGTGTGTGTGTTTGTGTCTTAAGCAGTTAGCCTGTGTTGTAGGTCCAGTGTTACTAATAAAAGAAGGTTGTAACCACGGTGGTGGGATTATTAATGTTACTTGCCTCCCTTAGTCACAGGACTTGCCCTCGCCATGCCGACCATTCTGTTCCAAACCATTGCAATCTGACACAAAATACCCATTCCATTCTGTTCCAAACCATTCCATTCTGTTCCAAACCATTCCATTCTGCTCCAAACCATTCCATTCTGTTCCAAACCATTCCCTTCTGTTCCAAACCATTCCATTCTGTTCCAAACCATTCCATTCTGTTGCAACCCACTCCATTTCATTCCAAGCTGTTCCATTCTCTTGCAAACCGTTTAATTCTGTTCCAAACTGTTCCATTGTTCTAAACTGTTCATTTCGTTGTGAACTGACCCAAACGATAACGTTCCATTTTGTTTTAAACCGTTCCATTATGTTCCAATCTCTTCCATTCTGGTCAAGACCGTTACCTTTCCCAGATCCATACTACTTTATCTTTTCTTCGCTCATCTTTTGACCTCTTTGTACCGTAATGAATCCCTACTCAACCCACGGAGTTGTAATGAAGTGGTTGCACAGAGTGGAATGGCACTGGGGCATGGAGCAGTTGCCATAGTGATGCAGTCATCCACTGCAATGCATTGTGGACTGCGTAGTCCACAGGTGGCCCTGTTCAGAGGTCTGGAATGTAATTGGAGCAGATTCTTGAAAATTGGAGTGGAATTGCTTTGATATTTGATATTGGGAGTCTTATGTGTTTGGATTGGGACTGTCCGGCAGGCATGGAGAGCGGCGTGGCTGTGCCCAGCTAGCTGAGTAAGTGGTACTGTCTGTTGTAGAGCAAAATGTCGCCCCTAGCCCTCAAAAGACTAAACTTGTGTTGATTTTTCTCGAGGAGTCCGTATGAGGGAGAGGGTCGGGATGAGGGGAGCAGGTGAGATACAGAACAGACGGTAAAACCCAGAAAAAAAACCTACAAAATCCCAGACTCAACCAAAACCGCCTGCCAATCAGTAGAGCAGACCCAATCAGTAGATGATATCTGAGCCGTGCTTGTTGTGAGTGTCTGGGAGCGGGCTCTTAACGGGGATGTAATTGGTCGGTGATGGTGATAATGCCTCAGTCTTAACCAATCATGGGGCGGGATATTAGACCGGCAGCGAATGGTAGCATCCCGGTGAGCGAGTGTGTCGGTGGGCTGGTTGACGTGCATGGTGGTGTGTGTGTGGGGAACAGAAATCTTCCAGTACCCAAATGTGTGTTTGTGTGTCAGATACACACACGCCTACACGCACTCACACACAGCTCAGTGACCTGAACGTCGTACACACACAAACACACACAGGGGTACTTAAACAAATTTTTTTGCTTTTGTCTTCATACATTTCCACATTCCTCATCGTCTCCCTCTTCCTCTCAACCCTTCCTCTCCGTTTTTTTCCCCCCCTCCCTCTTTTCTTCCCTCCTTTTTTCTCTGCTTTTTTGAAATATTCTAAATTCTCTCTGCTCAATTCTCACGCTTTTTCCTCCTTCCTTCAACTTTTCTTCCCCTTCTTCTCCTCTTTCACTTCCTCCCATCTCTCTCTCTTTCTCTCCAAACCAACTCCTTCCTCCTCCTCTCTCGTATTCTTCCACACTCATCCCTCTCCCTCACCTTCGATCCATCCCTTCCTCCCTCCTCCTCCTCACCCTCCCTCCCTCCCATCCCTCCATCCAGGTCCATGCTGAGCAGCACAGTGGACAAGTCGGAGAAGACGTCCGGCGGCGTTCTCTCCTCCTCCTCCAACAACGACGAGAACAACTCCTCACCAGGATCCGGTAACACCGGTAGGCCGTGTTTCATTTGGAGAGAATTATACCTACATTAGCATTTCTGTTTTATGCAAAGGATAAACATGACATTTTCAGCTATTCCAACTCTTTTCTAACCCTCTTGACCCCATTTTTCACTAAACCCTTCCCTCTCTCTCCTCTCTTCTTTCTTTCTCCTCGCTCTCTGCTCCTCCTCTCACATCTCTCCTCATTTACTTTTCCCTTCTCCTTTTGCCCTCCATCATCTTCTCCTTTCTTTACCCTCATTCTCTGCTCTCCCCCTCTCCTCTCTCTCTTCTCCCACCACTCCTATCCTCCTCGCTCCTCCTTGTCTTTCGCCTCATTATTCCCCTCCTCCTCTCTCTCCTCTATTACTCTCCCTTATCTCCCTCCTCTCTCCACATTGCCCTCTTCTCTAACCCTCTCATTGCTCCTTCTCTCTCTCTCCCATCACTCTTATCCTCCTCTCCCTCTCTCCTCCCTCTACACTTTTCTTTGTCTCTCGTCATTCTCCACTCCTTGTTTCTTTGCTCCTTCCTTCCTCTCTCCTCATCTCTCTCCTCTCTAACCCTCTCATCGCTCCTTCTCTCTCTTCTCCCACCACTCCTATCCTCCTCTCCCTCTCTCCTCCCTCTACACTTTTCTTTGTCTCTCGTCATTCTCCACTCCTCGTTTCTTCCCTCCTCCCTTCCTCTCTCCTCTCTAACCCTCTCATTGTGTAACCTTCCCTCACCTCACCTCTCCTCTCCTCTCCTCTCCTCTCCTCCCCACCCCCCCACCCCCACCCACCCCCCCAGGCGGCACCGGCACGCCTCCGGCCATCGCCGGCCAGAAGGACTCGTCCAAGCCGCGCTCGCTGCGCTTCACCTGGTCCATGAAGACCACGTCGTCCATGGAGCCCACGGAGATGATGCGCGAGATCCGCAAGGTGCTCGACTCCAACAGCTGCGAGTACGAGCTGCGCGAGCGCTACATGCTGCTGTGCGTGTCGGGCAACCCGGCGCGCGACGACTTCGTCCAGTGGGAGATGGAGGTGTGCAAGCTGCCGCGCCTCTCCCTGAACGGCGTGCGCTTCAAGCGGATCTCCGGCACGTCCATCGCCTTCAAGAACATCGCCTCCAAGATCGCCAACGAGCTCAAGCTGTGAGCGCGCCGGAGGGGAGCGGCGGGGGAGAGATGAGATTAAGATCCGGGGAGGGGGGGGAGGTTGGGTGGAGGGGAGGGGGGGTGTGGAGGGGTCGCAGGTAGCTACGGTGGATCGCGAGGACGAAGATGATGCTGTATCGAGGAAGGCTGGATCGGGCGATGGGGAGGGGAGGGGGGGTCAGGGAAGTATTATGGACACAGGTGAGGTGAGAGAAGGAGCGGGGTCACATTAAAAAAAAAAAGAAAAAAAAAAGAAAATACAAGATCGTTACTTCTCCGGAAAGTTCTGAAGTAGGGCTATCGGTTTGTTCGGAGACTAGAAAACGTTTTTCTTTTCTAGAAGTTTTTGTTCCTTAAGTTCCCGAGGTTCCCCCGGGGTTCGAAAACTCGTCGATTTCACTCCCGAGTTTGTGAAGTACTTACAGTGACACGAGACCGGGGTCCTTTCTCTCTCTCTCTCTCTCTCTCTCTCCCTCTCTACGGGGTTTTTTTCTTTTCGTCACGTTCTACTTAGACGTTCCACTCTCTCTCTGCATGTCCGATCTGCTCTCGCTGTTTTAAAAGGAGTCACACTTTGATCACTTTGACCACTCTTTGTCACTTCCTGCTATTTATTCAGTTTCTCAGCACGGTTCTGCTACCTGGGGGTTTTTTGGGGGGGAAAGCGGGGTGGATGGATGGATTGGATGATGGAGATGGAGGATAGAGAGGAAAGAGAGCGGAGGACTGCTTGAAAAGACCTTCGACCTGCTCTCTGCATCTCTGACGAGCCGCGATGTGTGTTTCGCAGAAGGTTCCAGATTGAATGCGGAGCCTGGTTTTTGCCGGGAAAACTCCCCGCCGAGGAGTTTTTCGGTTGAATTTGGAGGACGTTTCCTCGCCGTCGATTCTCTTCCCTAAACTGAACGGACTCGGACTGAGCCGGGACTGCGGTCCCTGAAGCCCCCCTATCGCGAGCACACACACACACACACACACACACACACATACACACAAGCACACAAACTAGACGGATTGGACGGACGGACTCTTCCAGGAAACGCTCGACTGGTTGTTCGGTCGGTTAAAGGACCCTCTCCGCCCCCAATCTCCCCCCCCCCCCTCTGAAAGGAACTTGTTTGAAACTCCCTACACACACGCACACACACACACACACTCGCACACACACACACAACACTCCACTACCCCCCCTGCACACACACACACACACACCTCTTTCCCCTCTCCCTCTCCCTGTAATTTCAAACTGAACTCAGCACATACACGTCCATCTCTCAGCCCAGTCCCCTTCGCTCTCGTCCCGTCACTCCCTCATTTCTCAGTTTTCGTTTTCACCAACGATCCCTCTTGCCATCAAGTCCCGGGCCAATTAGACTTGATGTTGTCGTCAATCCTTACGGACTGCACCTTTTTAAGTCCGTATTGGTTGTTATTTTTTTTTTTTATTATTATTTTTGTTTCTTCCTCTTTTATTGCTGATTGCTTTCAAAAAAAAAAAAAAAAAAAGAGTTGTGCACTGGAAAAGAGGGGGATGTGGGAAACGGGGAGGGAGGGAAAGACGGACGGACGGGGTTGCAGGTGGATTTTACGTTGCCTTTCTTTGAAGAATAATTGAAATTTAGGGTTGTTGTTTTTTTTTTGTTCGTTTGTTTTCGTCGCTTACGTCAGCACATAAATGATCCTTACTATTGTCGAGAATGAAACATGTTGATTTATTTTTTTTGTCTTTTTTTTTTATTGTTATGTTGGTATTTCGTTGGGTGGCATCACGCCTTCACACACAGAATGTCAACCCTGACACTTGGAAACGATGGATCTTCTCCCACTTCTCCTCTTTCTAACCTCTCTCTCTCTCTCTCTCTCTCCCCCCCTCCATCCCATCCCTCCCCTCTCTCTCTCTTACTTACATGTGTTCCCAAAGAGAAAAAAAAACACACGACAAGCTATCTTCGGAGTATTTAAGAAAAAAAAAAAGTGTGTGTGCGTTGAGTATATTACAGATCACTGGAAAACAAAAACAAAAAAAACAAAAACATCAACGAATGGTGAATTATTTTCTCTTCTACTTTTGATTTGATAATATTATATTTTTGTGTCGTTTAAAAAAAAATTGGGGGGGTTTGTACAGATTTGGATTTGGGGGGGGGGGGGGGGGGGGGGGCGGTCATGTCGGATCATATCATTGCTGCCTTTCGGTGTAGTGCACCTTTTACACACACACACACACACACTTTAACACACACACACATCTCTTAGTGTACACACACACACACCAGTGACCCCCAAACACAGGAGATGTATAACGGTGTTGATGACGGTGGCGGTGATGACTACTGCTTGTTCACTTTTGGCCATTTTTCTTTTTTATTTCTATGTTTATTTTTAACGGCCTTACTGGTCCAGAATGGCTTGAAACAGAGAGAGAGAAAGAGAGAGAGAGAGGGGGAGAGAGAGAGAGAGAGCAGAGCAAGAAGGGCAGGGAGAGAGACATTTTTATCGCGGCAGCATTATCCTCAGGCTGTGTGGAAGAAGCTCAAACGAATGTTCTCCTATCAGAGCACACATACAAAAAAAAACAACCTGGAGAAGTCGAGCCTCACTTTCTCTCTCTCTCTCTCTCTATCTCCCTCTCTCTCTCCCCCCTCTCTCTCTCTCTCTCTCTCTCTCTCTCTCTCTCCCCCTCCCCTCCCTCCCTCTCCCTCTCTTTGTGTTTATGCACGTTGCTCCAGTTTCTTGAAGCCAGCAGGGCCAAGTGCTTAGCTGGTTATGGAGATAGGAAAAACAAAAACAAAAAAAAACGACAAAAAAACAAAGGTGTGGACACAGCGGGGGGGGGGGTGGTAGAGAAAGGGGCGATCGGGACGAGTATGGGTCACAAGCACCAGTCCCGTCAGCAGGTTGTACCTAACTTAACACTTTCGTTTCTTTCTTTCTATCACAATGACACACTGTCGTTTTTTTCTTTCAGTTTTTAATACGTCAGATTTTTTTTCTTTTTTTTTTTTTTGTTTCTTTAAAAGTTGATCATTGTATTAAGGTGCTGGGTATTGGATTCTAATTATTATTCTGGCTGTTGCTGTTATATTATTATCTCTTTCAGGGTTGATTTTATTTTACATTATTTCGTTTTACATTGCTGTAATTTACATTGATTTTAAATGTGTTTTGAGCAAACTGTAACTGTAGTGGTGGGATCGGGGTTGGGAGGGGTGATCAACTCCTGAAAAAATGTATTATTTGTTTGTTTTTTTTGTGCAAAGACGAAATGATGAAAAATTACAATGATAGTAATAAAAACAATGATATTAAAAATTTTAAAACTGGTTGCATTTAAAGCCAGCGTAACGGAGAGGTTTGCGGTGTGTTTGTCCAGAGAGCGGTGAGGAAGAGGAGACCAGAAATCACTACAAGGACAGGCTGTTTTTCCCCAATTTAACCAAAAACAACATGTATGGGATTGTTTTTACATCACAAGGATTTGGAGCAGAAGATGTTTTAGTCTACACTTGTTCAATCCAGTCCTTGGAAACCATCTGATAAGAAAATTGTTCAGGGATCAGATTGTTCAGTTTCTTCAGATTTTTTATTTTTGTTTCATACACACAGCTCTCTGAAGATTCCTTGGTCTCATTCACAACAATGATTTAGACGGTGCTCTAAAATATTGAGGTGTACCTGAGCTAGGGCTTCTGCTGTTTTCTGCTCAAACGACCGGTGCTAGAAACTAGCCATTAGCTGAACACTGGTGAAACACAATGAAAAAATAAATCCCTGTTGCCACAGCAAATCCCTGGGTCCAAGGAAAACAGTATCTTCATTCTTAGGGTAAAATATTAAACAATCTCATCTCCTTGTTGTTTCCAGACTTGAGGGAAAACTAATGTCCAGAAAAGATCAGCTGCCGCAGTCGGACAGGACAGGAGGCAGACACTCTTCTCTCTGGGACGTCCAGTAAGAGACAAGACAGCCAGTCACTGTACTTCAGCAGAGTGTCATGTCACATCACTGTACTCCAGTAAGATTCAATACAGGACTTCATTTACCTGTCAGTGTGCAGATGAACTACAGGATTTGAGGAACTAATCCTTTATTTGTTACATCCCTCCATCCCATTCTACCTACCAGTGACATTAAAGTCTTAATGAAAGCTAATGCATTATATGAAAAACTAGATGAATGTTGTTTTAGATTTTGGCTGAAAATCTATCTTATCTCCCATTAGTTGATGGTTTGTGGTGTAACAGGACACTGTAACAGGTATGATCCTAGTGGAGGCATTCTCTTCTCCTGCTCCACAGAGAGGTCAAAGGTCAGGCTCAAACAGCAGCAGCCCTGGAGTGGTAGGGATTCAGCGTCTTGCTCAAGGACACTTCAGCAGGATGGTGTCCCTCCTTTCTAGACCACCATCCTGCCCCAGACCTACATTAAGGAAGGATAGGAAGGATCCTAACTGCTCCACATGCTGAGATACACACAATGCTCTCGTCACCACAGGTTACCAACCTGTCCCTCACCTCTTAATACTAATAAAGTACAAATGCCTTAAAAAGGAAATGAATCTAAAACAGCTGTAGCAGCCTTTATATGTGGGGTCCTTCAGTTTTTTTCTTCAGCCAGAGACTCAAATGAGAAATACCGTTCCTCAGTCTGGGAGCCAGACTCATGAAAATTCTGTTTAAAATTGCTACTCAACCCTTTTTTGACCCTTTAAACATGCTTTAACTGCACAAAGACTCATATTCATTGCTAATCGATCACGTTCAGGCTTTATTTCCTGATAGCACAGGTTACAGCAGGACAAGTGACTAAATACATTTCTTTTTCCTATCACATCCAAGAGTTTACAATCATATAGAACCACCTGAGGCTGTCTACGTCTAGCAGAGACAGTATAGGCGCTATGTGCAGCCAGCTTACACAGCTTAATGTGATCAATATTTAGTCAGACACCTAAAGGTTGTATGAATGATGGTTGTGTTTTAAATCCAGCATCAAACAGAAGATGAAAACAATAAGCTATTAGAGCGTGAGTCAAGTTTTCCAGACACAGGTTTCCTGCTCAACTCTGGAAATACAATTTGGTCATTTCCGGGTCTTGATAAGTTTGGAAAAGTATATAAAAATATTGTTGCACTATGCTGATATCAATACAGCTATGTATTTTCTGTGGTATTAGACCCCACTCACATATTCCGATATTTGTCACTGTGAGGAATAATCAGCTATAGAGTGGTACAGCAGAGTTAGTAGGGGCTAGATGACTGTGGAAAATCTTGCAAATAAATAATGAAATGAAGGTCTAAGTGGAACTATGAACTGGAATCTGTGTAGGAATCTTGCAGACATGTTAGGTGGTGAGAAGGATTTTGAAAATGAGTGTTTTGCCATGCAGGATGCATCAGCTTTTACAGCCAGGACTTTTCTCCTGAGCTGCCTCTAGGAGTCAGTATGTGTGGCCTGTCAGCACCTACTGACACTGACACTGATACTGCATCTGTTTAACTTGACGTCCAACATCGAGAGCCTTCTGAGACATTTACAAGCTGTAAATATTGTTACAAAACTGGAAACAGACGCTCATATAAAATATTGCAGTTTATGGTCAGTTTCTGACGGGCGCAAATCCACTCATTCATGCTCAGATGAGCCCAAACCTGCTGCTGCTGTCCCCGGCCCTCCTCAGGAATGTCAGAGCCGGAGGTGGCCCAACCTGTTGGGAGTCAGCAGATGGTGTTTTCACAACACTTGGCATTTGGAAATGGATGATGTGCACAAGAAATTTACACACACACACAATTACACATGACCATTTTGTACATCTTATTTAGATTAGATTATTTTGATCATTTTTTTTCTTTTTATAGCTGTATAATCTGTGATTCTTTTTATAGCTGTGTAATCTCTAATTCTGTAATTCTCTAATCTCTAAGTGATTGGTCATTTTTATAACAGCCCACAATAACTTTACATGAGGACTGAAAAACACTTGCCTATACATTGGATCTGTGTCAGATTAACCTGCTCTCAAACCTGACCCCGAAAACATCCAGACGGTCTGTCCAGCATTGAAGGAAAACCAGATTTTTTGGTGTGTGTGTGTGTGTAAATCCAGCCTGAGACCACTGGGACAACATGAATTGTTTGAGGGCGGATATTTACTCCAATATTCTAGACAATAACAGACGTACACAACCATTTGGTCATTTCTTTATTCTAAAAAAAGAAAAATTCTCAAAAACAAAAAACACAAGCAGTTCAGTTTCCACAATGTAAACAACTTCTCACATACGGTACACACAATTAAGTAGTTTTTGGAGGAACAAATTGAACAAAACAGTCACTTTTCCAAGCACAGTCAAAAAAGGCAAGCCACTTTAAAGCCAAATGTAGTGATGGGCCGCCACTTTTTAAATGGCGTCGATTCCCTGTCAGCTCCGTATGAAAACAACTGGAAGCTGGATCCCGCCATTAGTAAAGGAGGTGGTGTCAGTTAGCCTGTATGCAGTAAGAGGAGCAGAGCTGAACAGAGACCAGCTGACCAGTTAGGTTCATACAGTTACAGAGACGTTTACACAGGTGCATTTGACCTGACCTGTGATCCTAGATGCATCCTGTAGAGGCAGTGATACACAGGCAACCACTGGAGACCATAAATAAGGGCGATTTAAGATTCAGCATGGGACTAGCAAAAAATGCTGTCCAAAACTGATGTGAAATCATAAAAAAAAAAAAAAGTAACGAAAGGTCTCACAGCAAAACAGTTGGTTCCAGTTGCTGGCTAAACTCATCCATATTTCCTCATGAAGTTGCCTGGCATCATGGCCTCAGGAGGCGTTACACATACAAGCCCTGAACACAAGCAAAGTGATTGAAGTAGAAGTGGAGGAGCGTGTCAGGCAGAAGCAGCACTGTGGCACAGCCATTCAAATCCAAAAGACGGGTGGGGGGGGGAGCAAGCTGCTGCACTTCATGCCAGACAACACCGGGCCAGTTCATTGGCTAAAGAAATCAATTGGCAGAAACGTCCTTCAGATTACCTCCGCCTGTACAAGACACTTTTTAAAGCTTGGGTCTGACACGCTTCCCCTTTAAAAACGCACGGACGTCTGCAAGCGAGCGAGCGATGATTAGATGGCTGCAGACTGGAGCGACTCCTCCATTCAGAGCTTTTCAACTACCAGAGAGAAAGCTGAGAGAGAGAGAGACAGCGAGAGGGCTTCACAGTCAGGGTTGTCAGCACGTCTTTGCAAATTAAGTTTCATAATTAATCCAGAACATATGTTGGCAAACAAAATACTGGAGAGAACATGAATCATCACAAACAACCAATGCTAATCCTGGGTGTCCTACAGAATCTGACCATCTCCGATTTCTGTTATTTTTTGTCTCCAACGTGTATCGAGTGTTTCATGGCTGTGGAACCGAGCCGACCCCTGAAATGCATTGTCAAATGTCTCAACTGCTTTCTCTGCTGCTGAACAGTTGATTTGAGACACGAGGTGTCTGTGGAACAATGTGCTTTTAAAGCGATAATTGACTTTGGCAGAACATTTTCATTTTTTTTGTTTAGTGCACAGACATCTGCAGGAGGTCAAAAAGGTCAAGCTCCAATTTTGTTGATTCTGAGGACCGCAATCAGCACCGCTCGCTTTCAGTTTGTAAACCCGGTCTAACAATCAGACTCCTACACACATCTGCAAAACAAGCAAAAGCAGATCAAGGTAATATTGTTTCATTCTGTGTCCAGGATCCTATAGATAAAGCAGTATTTTTCCCCTCCGATACTTAATCGTTACAAGAGTTCCATATTTAGCTCTCACGTAAAAAGTGAAAATCTTCTACCAAAGTGAAAAGTCACTTCACATGAAGCAGTGGAGTCTACCTCAGCTACAGGGAGGGAGGACTGGGACCAGCACTGGTCCAGTGACGACAACCCGTGTCAAACGTCTTGAAATGTGAGCGAGAAAGTCCAGTCAAGTATGTTACAAGGGTCTTTTTTTCTCCTTAGTGCTCAGTCAATAATAATAATAATAATAATAATAAAGTATACACTATCTAAGCTACTTACAATAACTAACTGCCTAGCTAGGGCTCACCTTGAAAAGACCTAGTCAAAAAAAAGGAAAACATCACTCCAGTTAATACTAGTAACACATGGCTATGAGAGGAGAGGGAGAGAAACGGGGCGTGTTCTCTCTCGCTCTTCTTTTTTTCCATCTTTTCTTCACGCCCAAATCTGAACCAACCCCAGCTCATGGCTACAGAAAGCTGTGAAAACATTGGAAGAGATGCTATGAAAAGCCACAGCGATAAACTCAAGTTTCATGTACAAGAGCCCAATTTGGGACTTATATTACTTCATATCATTTCCACCCATTCCAATGACTTTCTAATCTATGTGGCCTAGCATGAGGACCGGGGTTTGGTTCAGACCTGGTTCCCTCCTTCCTCTCCGTCTTTTCCCTTTTCCTTTCTCTTCCTCATTTTTCCTGAAGGCTCTGTGTGGATGCTTACAACTTGATACCTGCCAAGTGGAACCTATATATGTGTGTGTGTGTGTGTGTTCCACCAAACTCCTCCGCAATCCAGATGTTCAGCAGTTGCCATGGAGACGAGCAGTTGGGGGGGTTCTGTCTGTTGTCATGGCATTCTTCACCGCCTTGACGATCCAGTGTGTCTTCACAACTGCGTATTTTTGCTTTTTTTTTCGGGGAGGGGTGGCGGGGTGTGTACAGGTAGTGTTGGTTCTCCAGCTCCTAGTCTTCTTTAGTGTGTGTGTGTGTGTGTGTGTGTGTGTGTGTGTGTGTGTGTGTGTGTGCTCACTAGGGAACTGTGGTCTGGGAGGTAGGTGTTTGTTAGTACAGTAAAGGGGCTACGGGCCAGTGACTTACATAGTAGACCTAGTATGCAATTTTTTAGAGCAAAACCGGGGTCCTTTAACTCTTCCAGCCCGCCACCCACATTCTGAGAGCCCTAAACTGAACTGGGACCCACAGGAGAGGGCCATCTGACCCATTTTGGATCCCAACCCTTAGCTTAAGAAACCTTGGGAAGGGGGTGAAGGTCCCAGGAAAACAGGCTGGGAGGGATTGGAGTTAAAAGGTTAAAGAAATGGTACCTGGGGAACGAGAAAGGTGTGTGTGTGTGTGTGTGTGTGTGTGTGTGTGTGTGTGTGTGTGTGTGTGCGCGTGCATTTGTATGCATGCGTCTGACTGCATGCGTGCGTGTGTGTGTGTGTGCGTCTGTGTGTGGCGTTGTGCGTCAGTGCGAGTTGGACTGCTCCACTTTCAGCCCCACCAGCGACGGAGGCATCTGACTTGCAGCAGAGGAGGAGGAGGAGGAGGAGGAAGAGGCGGCGGAGGTGGGAGGGGAGGAGCCGTTGCTGCCTCCCAGAGAGGCCCGCAGGCCGGCGCCGCCCCCCTGGCCCGAGGACGTCACCGCGGGCCGGATGAGCGGCGGCGGCGGGTGGTTGTGGGGGGTCCGGTTCTGGAGGGGCCGCGTCTGCAGGGGCGGCGGCTGGCGGAGGAGGCTGGGGGGAGCGGAGGGCGGCGCGGGGCGGAGCAGCGGCGGGGGCTGGGAGAGGGAGGGGGGAGTCTGGGTGGAGGAGGGGGGGGAGGAGCCGCCGCCGGAGTCCGGGGGGGAGTCCTCCATTTTGACCTGAGAGAGGAGAGAGAGGAAGGACAGAAAAGGTGATGATGCAGAGAGTGAGAGAGGAGGGGAGATGGATGGGGAGAAAGAGGGAGACAGTGAAGGGGAATGAAAGAAAATAAATGGACAACGGTTGGGGGGGGGGAAGGAGGAGGAGGGGGGGGATGGAAGGAGGAGGAGACATGGAGAGAGATGGGAAGCAAAGGAAGGAGGGAAAAAAGAGGAATAGAAGAGTAAAAGAGAGAAGAGGGAAAGACGGATGTCATGTTAGATTAATGAGACTTTTTGAAAACGCAAACACACTAAACCACATGGCAAAGCAGAATACACAGAGTACAAAATATTGGAACCACATGCTCCTTCCTTTAAATATACTAATCAGGTGAAAGCTATGATCTCTTATGGATTTCAGCCATTAAATCCACTTCAATCATGCAGAGGAGATGCAGATAAAGGGGGAGAGAGGTTAAAGGAGGATTTTAAGCCCTGAGAAAGCTGAGGCATGGATTGTGAAAGTCACCACTAAGAAGATGCTCCTGATAATGTCAGGGACTTACTCTCTTTATAGAAATCTTGCCAACTGCCTATGCTGCCCCACTTTTGCAGCCCCATGGACATACTGTATTGTATGATGGGTAATACTCAACCCAGTGTGGTTGTAGTATTTCCTCCCCCCCCAAATCCCACCTCGTCCTCCTCCGCTCCGGCGTCCGTCGCTCCTCCCATCTCCTCGCTGCTCCTCCGGTGGTCCCTCTGGTCCCGGCTGGTGGCCACCTGCTCGGCGGCCCACTCCCTCAGCACCTCGTCCAGGTTGAACCGACGCCGGTAGCTCACGAAGAACGAACTCACCTGGACCCAGAGGGAGGGAAAGAGAGAGGGAGTTAGAGAAAAACACGGGAGGATGGTTGAGAGGGTTGGAGAGATGGAAAAAAAGGAGTGCTAGTGGTGGACAGGGGAGGAGAGAAGCAGGAGGAGGGATAATGGAGATTATAGTTATCTTTCAAAGAAGCAGCTTATCTAGACGGAGGGAAAGAGAGAAAAAGAAAGAGTTGGATGGAGATGAAGGATGGGTTACAGTGAGGTAAAGATAAGAGATCATTTCTGTCATTTCTTCATTTCAGAGTACATGGGAAAGGCAGGAGAGAGGGGGATGATGTGTCAAACATTGTGAGCTGAACTGAGAATCACAACACACTGAGCGCTCAGCATGCGCCTGATCCAACAGGATGCCCCAGAGAACAGATTTCTGACAGAATGTGTGAGGAGAGCTTTGAATCTGACTCATGACCTTTATCACACGCTCTCTCCCATCATTCTTGTTTCTCTCCACTGTTGTATATCGTTTCACAAAGCAGAATAGTCCAGGCGAAATGTACATCAATTTTTCTGATTTACGTGTGCAGTTACAGTTGCATCAATCAGCTGTGGCAGCCATTTTTCTTCTGAACGAGACAGCCTATTTCACCTGGACAAGAGGTACCTTCAAATATATTTTTTTAAATACATCTGAGGAAGAGGAAGCTCACCTGAGCCGTTGTCTTGGTCCCGATCACCT
This sequence comes from Centroberyx affinis, assembly GCF_046629955.1. Taxonomy (NCBI): domain Eukaryota; kingdom Metazoa; phylum Chordata; class Actinopteri; order Beryciformes; family Berycidae; genus Centroberyx; species Centroberyx affinis. The sequence continues at coordinate 107,364 of NW_027280758.1, forward strand.
CAGCGATGGCTACAAAGTCTTTACCATAGCGACGGATGGCTGGGAGAGGAAGGGAGGGGGAGAAAGAGAGTTTTGAAGAAAGAGAAAAAAAAAAGTATTCGTTAGTGTTTGTGTTTCTCACCGAGGCTAGAAATCACTGACAACAAATTCATTGCCACCAAAAGGCTGCAAAAACTTTTCCATTTTTTTTTAAAGAAATGTGGGAGAGTGGGAGAGGGAAGACAGGAAGAGCAGACAGAGTGAGAGTGGACTTGTTGATGTATGTGTTTTTTGTTAACCTTTATCCAGGGTCGCTGACTGAGTGCACTCGCTCTTTTCCACAACTGCCCTCTCATCGTTACACACATTCATACCTTGGAGCTGCACAACACAACCACAGTCTTTACTGTTGACACTGAGCAGCTCCACTGGGGTGGGGGGTAAGTGCCTTGCTCAAAGGCACCTTGACAGTAGCTGCTACTATATCCAATTTTACCTGCCAGTCTGGGATTTGAACCAGAGCTTCCTGTCACAGGCCTGCTTCTCTAACTCCACCCCTCTATAACTTGCCCCCACATATTAAGTCATCATTCAGTTAGTCAACTCAATCCGGTCCTGAAAATCACAGCATTACTGATCTAGGATCACTGGTCAGGGAACTTAACCAAGTGAATATAAATATGACTGAAATAATTCAACTTTATAACTGCAAGCCTCGATTTCATGTGTTCTTGCCATTTTTCCTACCGGCTCTAACTCCCTTAGAGTGAATGTTATAGCAATTGATTATAAACCTAAGAGTCCTTGTCAGTCTGACTTATTTACCAATTCAGGCTATAGTCTGCGACGGCATGCAGAGCTCAGTGTCCATAGCAACTACACTCCAAAGACTGTCCTCACGATTCATGAATCCTCTACTAATGAACACCTCTCCTTTTCTGCAAGACAACTGTGTCTCTTTAATTGACTTGGTGCCATGCACACTAAGCTGGAACATTAGCAGCCATACTTCTCCCATAACCCAAATTCATTTCCATTACAGTTGGAATCTAATTCCTAGTGGCTCCTTTTTATCAATATTTCTTTGTCTGTGTAAAACACTGACAGGTGGAATGTTGGGCAGAAATGTATAAATCAAATTGTTCAATTTCGTTCAAGTCCGTTCAATTTGCATTTTTCATGTTTTTTTGTTACACTCTTTTCATTTATTTATCATTTCATTTTTTTTATCCCAGCAGCATCCTGCAGAAACTCAGAAAAACTGAGAAATACTGGTTGATTTTCCCAGTGCAGAAGTGCAAATATGTGCTTGAAAATGACTGTGACTTGCTCATGAATTTGAACAGACTACTACTTTACCAGTGGGTTGAGTAACTAATCCAATTGTTGTCTGCATGTAGAAATGAAATGTAGAAATATTTTAAGTCCAGCTTTTTATTGCATGGATGCTCCAGCGTTATAGCTCCACCTGAGAGAAGCCTATACGTATAGTGTCCAAGATACACTTGTCTACAGTGGCCTCTGCAGTGACAATGCAGGATGGATACACTTCTACAATCGCTAACACTGTACATGCAGTTCCCGTTTGTGGGAAATGTGACTGTGAATGTGTCTCACAGTCTGGCTGTGAATGTGAGGTGGGAGGAGGAGAGAGAGCAACGCGAGGTGACGCAACAGGGAGGGAGGGAAGACGATGCTGTGGCCTTCACTCACCCTGCACAGCCAGGAGCTGCTCCTCTGTAGTCCAGCGAGAGTTCATCTTCGGGGCAGGCTGTGAGACGGACAGAAAAGGAGAAGTGATGAGAGACAGAGAGAGATTGAAGTGTGAGGGAGGAAGGTAGTAAGAGAGAAGGGGGAAGAGGGGGGAAAAAAGAGAGGGAGAGAGAGCAAAGAGCAGATTAAGACTAATCTATGTCCCTCAAGGGGGTGAAATAATATCTGGAGGGAGTTGGGGAAGGACGGAGTGAATAAATGAAAGTAGAAGAGAGGAACAAACTGAAGAGAGGAGAGAGATCGGAGATGGAGGATGGAGAATAAAGTCAGGAAAGGGCAGAGAGAGAAAAACAAAGAGGGGGATAGGTGAAGGAAGTGGAGGGAGTGAAAAGGTGGAAAGAAGTACAAAAAGGAGGAGGGAGAGTGAAGGATGAGAGAAGGAATAATGCTTTGGATTCAGGAAGGACACATGAAAAAGAATGAGGGGTGGAAGAGAAGTGGAGGGTAGGAAAATGTAGAAAGTTGTACAAAATACAGAGTTAAAGAAGAGAATTGTACCTCAGTGGGTCTGAAAGTGTCGACACCCTCAGTGAGGCTCTGTTTCACACTACTGTTGTTCTGTTTAATACTCTGGACCTGAGAGAGAGAGAGAGAGTTGAGAGGAGGTGTTCAATTTTGTTCATTTGAAACTAACTGTATGTGTGTGGACTTGTCTCTTCAGTCCGTTTATTTGTGCACTTCCTCTTATATTTACATCCTTTAAAATAATGCTAAAAACACCTTGCACTTTCTCCATCCAAGAGTGTCTTGACAGTTCATTTTTGACTAGTATGTTACTACCTGCCGTCTGTTTTAGTGCACGTCCTTGTTGGATCTGCACAAAAGTCTTTTTCTGTTTCCATAGTTGCTGTATGTGGATTGGAGACGCATTACATTTACAGCTGGTTTGGTTGATCGGATCTTCAATGCGTCTTGAGTGCATGTACAGCTTACAAGTAGAACTACATTCACAATCTGATTACCCAGGATGCATGTTAATGTTGGGTTTAAAAGGAGGTCATATATACACACACCTGTCTCTTGAGCGACACCAAGTGTGTGTCCAGTTGTCGTACAGACAGCACCCCTGCATCGTGCGAGGCTGACAGGGACATGATGTCTCCCTGGTCCAGGTGCATGCCTTTGGGTGGCCTGCGGCGGGCTCTCAGCGGGTGGTGGCGGTACTGCGCCCCAATACTCTCCTTCTTCACCGGCCCGGAGCGACCAGAGGGCCCCTTCTCGGAGCTGGTGCTGCTGGAGTTCTGCTTCACTGCCTGCGTGCAGAGAGAGCAATCGCACGCATTAGAAATCAACTTCAGAATGATCAACTTTTGCTGGGATAGCAAAGACACAGTTAATAAATAAAGTTGTCAAGTAAAAGGAAAGAGAACAGATTGATTTGGTTAGGCTGATCTCCTCAGGCAAGTGCCTATGTAAACACAAAGCTGAGCTTGTGTGAGCAAGCCCACGCGCACACACACACACACATATACAGTCTCTGAGAAGTAGTCATTTCCACATCCTGGGGAGAAACTTGGATTAAATAATTTGGTCTACTTCACCGTCTCTGTAATAATTTGGAGTCTTCAAACACGTTCAATACAGAGACAAGTAAGTATAGGCTACTAGAGCACAAACACACTCACACAACCCAGATCTGCGATTCCAACATCGACAAAAAGTTGTGTATTGCTCACCTCCTTCTTGGCGTCGATCTCAAAGTCACTGTCGCTGCCTGGGTCTCCCTCCTCGACCTCATCATTACTGGAAGAAGGACAGGAAGAAAAGATGAAACAAGCCTGTGGTAAACACATTGTTCCCAACCATTGATGCAGCACTCCCTTTGGCAACAATTAAAATTTCAGTGTAAAATGTCCAATACCATATGTGGGAGACAAGAAATGTTATCGGGGGGCTCATACATCTTCATGAGCCTCTTGTTTCCCAGGATGACATGCATATCAGGTGTCATGAAGTTAGCTCAAACAAAGCAATTTCGTCAGAGCACTTTTGTAAATGTCAGATCTCGGGCAAGTCGTTCCTGAGAATTCCTTCCCTCCTTCCCTTCCATCCAGTCCTCCCTCCCATCACACCGCTCCTTATCCGTCCTCCTCCTTCCCTCTTGTCCATCCCCTCCCTCCTTTCGTACCCAACTTCCCCACAGGGATCATTAAAGTTTCATCTCATCTTATACCTGTCGTCTTTCTCCCTCTTGTTGACCAGCCTCCTGGCCTGTCTGTCCATGACCGAGGTCCTGGTTCTGGTCTTCTTCCAGCTGTAGTAGTACTTCACCAGGCTGGAGATCAGCTTATCTGGAAGCTACACACACAAATAAAAAAATATAAACACATTGAGCGCACACAAACACACAAACAAAAGCACAGAGAATCAATAAAATGAGAATAAACGTTGAAAGTATGATTGAATATGGTATGTGTGTGATTCCCCTTTAACACCGCGTTACTGCCTACTCCTGTACTGAACACTCTGTATGTGTGTGTGTGTGTGTGTGTGTGTGTGTGTGTGTGTGTGTGTGTGTGTGTTTTCCCCAGCCCCTCTCACCATCTGCTGGATGCGGTGGAAGCTCTTGCCGTGGAAGCTGAAGGCCTGTTCAAACAGCACTTTGTCCTCCACCGTCCACTCCTCGGGGAAGGGGGTGAAGTTGGCCAGGTCGGCCAGCGAACGCTCCACATCGTGTTTGTGCCACAGCAGCATGCCCAAGGCCTGGACGGACAGGGAGGAAAGAGACAGAGGGAAGGGAAGGAGGGAGGGTGGACGAAGAGAGACATGTAGAAAGAGAGAGAAAGAAAAGGGAAAAAAGTGTGTGAGTGTGCATGAGAGGGAAATAGGGAGAAAATGGTGGAAAGAAACAAATATATGTGCATTTTGTTAATTTGGTTAGATTTGCTAATGTGCACTTGTTGATCCCGTTTACTTGAATTTCTTCCAAGAAAATATTTACACTTTTTGTGTGTGTACTGTGTTTTTTCATTGTGGGACAAAGTGACAAGTTTTTCTTGTGAAATTAATTTGCAGTCTTCCATACCTGCTCCATGTTGTATCCATGTTTCTCTTTAGCCATCAGGATGTACTCGTCCACTGGGGCAAGGAGGGAGAGAAGGGGGTTCAAAGGAGAGAAAAGGAGGGAGAGAGAGAGAGACAGAAAGAGGGAAAGACCAAGGTAGAGAGAGTAGGGGGACGAAATGAGAGAGAGTGACAGAGAAGAGAGGGACAGAGAAGAGAGACAGAGGAAAGGGAAGAGAAATGTAGAGAGATGGGAGAGCCAAGAAAGAGAGAGGCAAGGTAGAACGAGGAAAAACAAAATAGAGGATGAGGAGGATGTAGAGAGTGAGGGGACAGAGAAAGTAAAAACTTTAATTGCTACTCTCAAGGCAGCATCCAGCCATTATATTGAAGGTCAAGTTGTTAAGCTTGTAACGCAGAATGAAAGGTAGTGTGTGTGTGTGTGTGGTGTGTGGTGTGTGGTGTGTGTGTGTGTGTGTGTGTGTGTGTGTGTGTGTGTGTGTGTGTGTGTATAATAGAGCTTACACATTGCATCAGAAATCTGGCTGTTGGGACACCAGACCAGCATACTCCTCTGGTCCTTCTCATAACGGCTTGGACTGTCTGGTAATGAGAACACACACACACACAGTCAAAATCGTCCCTATCATTCAGTCATTAGTCACATCATCTCTGTAGCTTCCTCTCCTTTACTTTTCCCTATTCCTCCGTCCTTATCTGCCTCTTCCTCCTCCACCATACTTATATTCTCTTTCACTCCCGCTCCCTCACACTCATCTCTCCACTTCTCTCTCCCTCTGATTAGCTTTTTATCAACCCTCCTATTCTCTTTTCGCTTTCTTCCTCCCCCTCCTTTGTACCATTCCTCCTTTCCCTTTTCTCCTGCCCAGACTCCATCTTCAGCACCCTCTTCGCTGGGAAGAAAGATGAGGAGGAGACGGTGACATGTCAGCCAGCGGACTGCATTGGGGGTTCAACATCTGTGCAATGCCAATCAGCAATATCGTAAGAGAAAATTCATACACTCAAAGAGAGGTTTGTTTGCCCGCTCCTTCGCTTTGACATTTTGATTAGTCATTGTTGTGGGAAACTTCTTCACCTTTCTCTCTGACAAAGACAACAGCCATTGTTTTTGGTCATCAGCCACTTCACATCTACCATTCACATCTGAGTATCTGTAGGGTCCAGAAAGCCCTTTTAAGACTTTAAGACTGTTTTTTAAATGCTACCTGAAACTGGATTTTAGACCAGATGTTAAAACCAGACTGTTTTTGACTGCACATATGAATGTTCTGAAACTATAAAAGAGCAAAATTACAAAAAGGAGAACAGGAAATTAATTGTTAAAGGACATGAAGTCCAGTTGTGTTTAGTAGATCAGATACAGTGGAAAAAAAACATGCGCTGAATATTATAAAACTAACTCTATTCTGTATTAATCAAAGAGTGGACATGCAGCACAAAGAAACCAGTCATTGCATGGTGGAAAAAAAACACTGGTAATAACTGTATTTAAGTCATTTTTATACTTTTTAAGCCCTTAAAATTAAGATAATTTATTTTAAGACTTTTTAAAGACCCACAGATATTCTGCACATCTATGTGAGTTCAAGCTGTGTGGAGGAAGGATCATTCTTGTGTTGAACTTCACCATTTCCCACATTCCCAGTTATTGGACAAAGATGTGATTTCCCAGTGCAGACATCTTGTAGGCTGCTCGCCAGTTCACCCAACGAAAACAGGCATGAACAGTTGAATGCAGAAAATCGTGTTTTTTTCCTTCGCACGACCAACTTCACTGGAGAGCATGAATGTCCCTTTACCCACAAGATGCTGCATAGCCACGGTCCGATATTAACATCCACCAAGCACCAAATGCCAGTAAAAGTTGTCTTTGTTGGATAATTCAATGAGGGCCACCCACTACGGTAACTTTTTGAGACGCTAACATCTGAATGGCTCGCCTGTGTACAGTCTTCGGTATTTGCCTGTTCTAAAACCTCGTCTCTGCTGGCTACCGTACGCTCTGACTGTGAGCCAATCAAATCAAAGCAAAACAATGGCTCTGGATCAAACAGGCTGTTGACTGGCTGCCTGCAACATTGGCTCTCCACAGTAGCGTTTAAACTTCTGCAAACTTTTCCTCCTCTTTCTCCGCAGCCTAGATGGCTAAGTAAGTTAACATTTGTGGAAAGTTAACGTTATTCCCATGTGGCGAGTCACTTCATGATGAATTACAAACTTTATCTATTTCATAAGTGAATGAGCAAGTTTTAAATTAAAACTCTAATCGGCTCATCTCTTTATTGAATCTTTCACACAGTACGTGATTTTGTACACACTGAAAAGATGTAGGGTGACATCTTTTCATGAAGACCGTATATAATAAGTATATTTGGCCAGTAAAAATTATTCCTGGCAGTTAAATTGTTTTGGCTTTTCCAGTCCTTGGAAGGAGAGCCAAAAAGTTCATTTCAGACTCTTTGCATACCCATTCACACTGAGAGTCTGGATGTCCATAACAATGTTGTCTCCTCGTCCGTCCTTCTAGCCAGTTCCTGGTTTGAATTGTGGCTCTGGTCATTTGACCTTCCTCCCTCTCCTTATCTGTATTCCCCTTCTCCCTCCATTTCAATGTCCTCCATGCTTCTCTTCACCGCTGTGCCTACCTCCCTCTCTCCATTCCTCCATCCCTCCTTTCATTCCTCCCCGTTATCTCCCTCTCTCTTGATTTCCTCCATCCCACCTTACCTGGTTTGAACTCAGGGATCTGGGCCTGGTAGTCTCCTCCCACTCTGATCATACTGTCTGTAGAGAGAGAGAGAGAGAAAGACAGAGGGAGAACAGAGAGAAAGAGAGACAGAAGTTACAATATCCAAGAGGGATGGTATAGTGTTGACAAGGCAGAAATTTCCCAAAAAGTTGCAGAACTGGGTAGACAAGATAGAGAGAAGACAGATAAGAGGAGAGACAAAGGGAGAGTTTTTTGATGGCGAGGCTGTGAGAGAGATGGAGGGAAAGAAGGGGGGGGAAGCATGAGCAGAAAAAAAAAAGGAGCAAGAGCGGATGGCAGACATTAAGTAATTAGTGCTGTGGTAAAGCCAGGGAGATAAAGGAGATGGAGAGAGTGTAGAAGAGGATGAGTGAGGGAGACTAAGAGAGGAGCTGGGAAGCAGACGAGGAGGAGGAAGAGAGAGATTACGCTTTCCTCAGGGACAGAGGGCAGGAAGGGAGGAGAGGATGGATGGGGGGACAGATGGGTGGATAGATGGAAACCGGAGTAGATGGAGGGAGGTGGGTGGCAGGGAAGCAGGAGGGAGGGAGGATGGGAGGAAATAGGATGGGAGGAGAGGGAGGAGGTAGGGCAGGAGAAGTCGGCTGGAGAGAAATGAGAGCTGAGAGGAGGCAAGGATGGAGAGCGATGGATGAAGGAAGATGGGTAGATGAATGGAAGACTGGAGAGGGATGCAAGAGGTGGAGGTGAGGATGGAAGAAGCTCTCCCCTCCAAAACTGCTGTTGAAGGTACTTAACCCCCAGCTACTCCATCTTAGCTGTAATTTGTAATAATGTTTCCTTACTCCACTCGCCTTGTTAAATACAGGTTAAAAAAAAATTTAAAGGACAGCAGAAGAAGAAGGCAGTGGGTGAAGGAGAGAATGGAGGATGAGAGGATGTATGTGGGCAGAGGATGACAAGGATGGCAAGGAAGAGTAGGAGTGAGGGAAGTGGGTGGAGGAGAAAATGAGGGGATGACAGCGGAAAGACGTGTATAGGGATTAACCAGGCACCACAGCACTGCAATGAGTGCAGCATGTGTGTGTGTGTGTGTGTGTGTGTGTGTGTGTGTGATCTTTACATGCTTTGTGTGCATGCAAGAATAAAAAGTTGAAAGTTAGGCACTGGGTTAAACCAAGGTTTAGGTTTGGGAATCAACTTAAGTTGGTTTAATTGAGCATTACATTGTTCAGTGTGTGTGTGTGTGTGTGTGTGTGTGTGTGTGTGTGTGTTGTTGTCTGCATACCGTGAGCGTGTTCTTCATCGCTGCTCTCCTCCTCAGAGTGTGGCTGGCTGTTGCCGTTGGTTACGGTCTTGGCCCTGCTCCTGGACAGGACCCCGGCCCCCGAGCGCTCCATCACCGAGGGCATGGCTGGATCACACACACACACACACACACACACACAAAATACATTTAAAAGGGTGATTTCACCACTTACACATATCAATATTCTACTATCAAACTTTGTCTGAGTGTGATAGAATCTCATAGCAATGCATTCAGATCTGTCGTTCATTTTTCATTAGTTAGTTGACTGGAATGTTTGCTTTTCAATTGAAACCCTATAAAACCTTCTTCAATCTTAAAAAGGAGAAAAAAAACACCTTATGCTGCTCCCTTGGAAGCGCTCCCATCATTTTCCCTTGAGCTATGTTTATTTTTCAAGGGTTAGTTTTCTCTGAGAACAAATTCACACTCAACTACTCCTAGTATCTCTCCGTGACTCTAACCATCACTCAATAGCTCTCAATGTCACACTGTAACTCAGAAAATCTCTCAAACCAAAATGGCCTTGCACTGTTAACAGTTCAGTGGGGCATGAGGTGACATAATATGGCCTCTATTTGTTGGGGATGTGCTGCTTTAAAAACACTCATCTTTCAACCTGCCTCTAGACTTGCCTGAAAGCAGAATTTGGGCTTCCTGTTAAGCTCTGATCCACTACAACCAAGAATCATGCTTACAACTAAAATACACACAAACCGCTAGTGATTCTTAAACTTGTTCATCCTGGGACCCAAACTGAATAACTGAAGTCTCCCTTTGTTACTCAGGCTCATTAAAACATGCTCTTGTCATATGGGCACCAACCAGAAACAGACTGGCGGGCCATTATGTGTCCTGGACCATTGTTTAAAAAAACACCAGCCTAGCCTGAGCAAAATAACAACCAATGACCAGGACAAAACACATAGATAGAGGTAAAAAGAATAGATTTTTCTCATTACAGTGCTCTAACATTTCTCTATATGTGAAAAGGACAGAAAGTCATGTTGCTTTGCTCTAACTTCTGATATGTTACATGTGGCTATATGTATTGAATTTTACCATGTGGGAAGTTTTTTTTTTTATCCCAATATCAGGTCCAGTCTCTAATACGACTAGCAGTGCATCCATTCAAACAAACCAAGAGCAGCTCTACCTGACTAAAATCATGTTATAGTCAATGGTTCGCATACTATCATATATACATAAGCCTCTTAAAACATAGCGTTTTTACCACAACACACGTTCATACATGCTGAAACAGCACACGCACACAGAGCAGCCATAAACACACAGATACACACACCCCAAGTGAAATCCATGGCACTAGCAACTTTGCCACGTTAAGCCCCTCCAAAAGCCAGGGAAAACCCTACAGCCAGACAAACACGTATGCACACACACACACACGCAAACAAACGCACTCAATAATTCACAAGTGGCGGTATCCTCAAAAACAAAGTGGAGAGAATATGCCATGGATAACATGAGAGCCCTCCTGCATGAGGGGAGCTCTCGTTTTAAGTGTCATCGACTGTCGTGCTAGGTTATTACGTGGCCGAGCCTAGTTTTCTCCCTCTCTCTTGTTTTTTTTCTCCCTCTCTCTATCCCTCCATCCCTCTCTCTCTGTGTATCCTCGGGACACCGAGTCTCGCAGCAGCACAAAAGACTAGACGGTCAACTCAGGACACGGATCTAGACGAGAGCTAGTCAAACCGTATCAAGGGCCACATCTAAACTCCTCCTTAAACCAACATACTGCGGTTCATACAAAGAACAGGTGTCGACAAAGACATCAAATACATTCACAAATCAGAATATACACACAACTTCGAAATCGAAGTTGAAACGGTTAGGTTACATTTGATATATTTCTTCCGCACTATCAGGTCACTTATTTAATCTCCATTTTCAACAACTTGAACTGCGACCAGAACAAAGCAGCGACGCTTTTACGTCACTTCAAAGTTACATGGGTCAGTGTTTCTGATGCTGTGACAGACTGATCGCGGTTCAAATAAGGATAATAATCCACTTCTCTTTCCCCTGACTTAAAATGACCATTTACGCCTCTTAAGTGGCAGTTGGCTATGTTTACCGGCCGGGCGACTACCAAACTGTGGTAGACAATAAAGTGACCGAGGCTCTCTGCGGGTCTTTGTCTGTCGCTGCCGCCGGTGGCCCCACAAACCCCCCAAAACTAGCAGCAGCTGTCCTCACACAGCCTAACTTCACTGGAAACTCACAACAACCCGCTTTAAACGCCCCAAAAACCATGTACTGGTTCATGCACGTTTGGGAATACGTTCACAATCACGAAGGAAGAGAATCGATGTAATCCCGCCCCGTTCACTTTTAGGGAGAGTTTAAGGGCTTGTGGTAGCCTCGGACTCCGGGACGGTAGCCTCGATCGCCACAAGAATCAACTAATGGTTATGAACTAGCTGTTATAGCCAAAAACTCTGGGAGGATCAATTTCTAGTGATCAATATCGCTAACCCACCAACTTGTGCCTTTTAATTAGTTTTCCCAACCTCCCACCACCATAATGAAATTGTCAAATTTCGACCCTTCTAACTTTTGCTCCAAACTATCTTTGAGAATCTGATACGATCATGTATTCAGCTACACAAAAAATAACCACTTATACTAACATTCCGTTGTTTATTTAATTCTAAGTTAAAGTATATATAGGCATATAGTATACAATAGTCCTTCATTATATATTTTAAGGGGCAGCCTATTTCAGTCTTCTCATTAACGCATCATTTTTGACTCACGCTCAAAATCACTATAATATTCCTATAATGACTCATAGTGTGCCTGTGGTACTCAGTAGTGAGTTTATAGTGACCCTACACTAACGTTACTTTCTTGTGTTTTTTTCTCCTATGGTATCACTGAAATATTCATATGGAGACTATATTTCTATAGTAACCTTCTATGAACTATTATAGGATTACTATAGGTTAGTTCTTTTTCAATCATCAAAAATAAGCGCTGGCCAGCGTGGGTCGGCAACCGGCGTTTATTTGACTGAGTAGCTAAATCAATAATTTCACAGCTTTAGTGAATAGTCATCTCTCCCTGTGTGAGTCTCTGCTCTTCTTCCGTTTCCAGACTTTGAAGTCCTTTTGTTTTCCCCACGCTTACGTTGCTGTTACTACTAAGGCTACTGACTGCTGGCATGAAGTAAAACTCGTTCTGGATTATAACTCAAGTTGTTGGTCTGTATTAAGACCTTCAGCGGTAAACGGTAACAGTTTCTACGGTCCAACTAATTTTTAGATGCTGAATAATGAATATCAGGCAATATTTCGCCCCCAAAGTGCACATGATAGCATTTTCAAGTCAAACCTTTCAGTTGGTCGTTGGGATGCTAACGTTAGCTAGTTAGCTTGCGGCTAGTACCTAACGTTACATTAGTAACGTTAATAGTTGAAAGTCGAGATAACAGTCACACTGTACCTGCGTGTCGTTTGTCTCCGGTTTTCCGCACTCAAAACTTATCTGTGCCTCTACCCGCAGTATATAATCCTCTCCGAAACGATAACGGTAATTAGGGCATCTAAAACGGCTTAATTTCTGCCTAATTGATGATCACAGCCCGACTCGAGTGTACAATGAAGTGAACTGCATGGATAGATGGAAGCAGCCGTGTGTCTCTGTGTGAGTGTGTGCCGGGGAGACAGACAACACCCCGAGAAAAGAGAGGTGGACATCCGCCCCGATCCGCTTGCCTCTCCCAAGTAGCCTACTCCATTTGGATTGGCAAAAAGTAGTCCTGTAAAACTATGGATTGTGTTGTTGATTTTGCATTAATTAACAACGATTCTTGCCGGATAGCACGTGATTTGACGAGTTAGGGGGCATTTTTGTGTATTATGTTGAGTTGAAAGCCTTTGGTCAGAAAATCAGCTTTTTAACCGTTTGCCTGAAAATTCAAATCAGTGATTGATATTTATTGTTCATCTTATTCAAATAGTAATGCGATGATGTGCTATGGCTACAGCAGTTTTTTTAGACTCATAATCTGCCATCTATCAAAATCCCATAAATTAGGGACTACTTGCCAGTATGTGGGCGGAGGGATTCGTCAGCTGTGCATCTCTGTGCTGAGGCTGGCTGTCCAGACTTGCACTGATGTATGCATGGTGGAGAAAAGGGCAGGAGAGTGGGGTACAATTTAATCGTGTGTGTGTGTGTGTGTGTGTGTGTGTGTGTGTGTGTGTGTGTGTGTGTGTGTCTGCGAGAGCGTGCGCGTCTGTGCGTGTGCATGTCCACGAACTGGGCAGTGACTCAGAGGAATAGCCTCAATGTACTTGTCTCATTTATTTTTTATTTAAAATGTCTCCAATTCAAAGAGTGAGTTCTGTCTCTCTCTACTTCTACTTCTCTGTCTGTTGTCTGTCTGCGTGTGTGTGTGTGTGTGTGTGTGTGTGTGTGTGTGTGTGTGAGTGAGTGTGTGCGTGTATATGTGAGACAGAGAGGGGGGGGTGTACAGGTGGGTGAGTAAGTGTATGTGAGTAGAGTAGGGAATGGTTTGATGATGTTACATCGCTATCTATAGCAGGATTTACACCTGATGCCGGCAAACACCCCCCCAACACACACACACACACACACACACACACACACAAGCTGCTGTTGCCATTCCAAGTGCTGCTGATATGTAACAGCCTGTTACATACATCTCTCTTCTCCCTCCATCCCTATCTCTCTTACTCTTCCTTTCTTTCTTTGTCGTTGTCTCTCTCTCTCTCTCTCTCTCTCTCTCTCTCTCTCTCTCTCTCCGGCATCCTCACCTCCTCTTCCCTTTTTTCTCTCTCCCTCCTGTCTCCCTTTTCTTGGACAGTCTTTTCCGCCTCATCTCCATCTCCTCCACAGTCTCTCTGTTTGTCATCATCCCTCCTCCTCCTCCTCCTCATCCTCTTCCTCCCTCCTTCCCTCCCTCCTCCCTCTCTATTTAACAAGCTCCCCAGTTCTTCACCCCCTGCCTGTTTTCTCCACCTCGCCTCCCTCTCTCTCTCTCTCTCTCCCTCCTGCTTACTCCTCGCTAATTGCCTCCTCCCCGTCTCTCTGCTTCCTGTCTGTTTCTGAGCCTTCTGCCTATTTGTCTGCACCTCCTCTCCCTTCTCCTCCTTCTCTCTCTTTCTCTTTTTTCCACCTCCTCCTTCCTTGCTTCTATCTCTGGTCCTTACACTCTTCCTCTTCTTTATCTCCCTCCTCCTTTGCCCTTATCTCTCCCTCCAACTCTTCTGCCTCCTCCCTAATTCTCTTCTTCTTCCCTATCCCTCCTCCCCCTCTTCCCACTTCCTCCCTAGACCTCCTGAATATTTGCCCGCTCCCTATTTGCCCTAATTCTCTTCCTCCCTCCCTTCTCTCTCTCTCTTTCTCTCTCTCCCTCCCTCTCTCTCCATGCCTCCTGCCTAATTCTCTACCTTATTTCCCCTTCAGATTACTTTCCTCCTCTCCGTTTCTCCTGCCCCTCCTTGTCTCTCTCTCTCTCCCTCCCTCCTTTCTCCCTCCATTTCCTCCTCTTTCCCCCTGCCTCTTCCTCCTCCCTCCTCTCTTTTCCTCAACCTCCTTCCCACTTCTCCCCCCCTTCTCTTCCACACTCCCTCACTCCCTCGTCTCCAGCGATGACTCCTCTCCTCTCCTCTCCTCCTCCCCTCTCCTCTCCTCTCCTCTCCTCTCCGCCTGTCTCCTTCCCTCCTCGTCTCCTTCCTCGCTCGACCGCGCGCCTTCCTTTTCCTCCCCCTCCCTCCTTGCGTCCTCCCTCCTACTTTCTCTCCTCTGTCCTTCACCCCTCCTCCTCCTCCTCTTCCTCTTCCTCCTCTCCTCTCCTTCAAAAGAGGCTCCAGCTCTGCCTATCTGTCTCTCTGTCTGGCTGTGTGCCTCTATCTGTCTTTCTCTCTGTCTCTTTCTCTCTATCTTTCTTGCGTGTCGCTTCCGATTTCAACAGTGTGTACGTGTGTGTGTGTATGTGTGTGTGTGTATGTGTGTGTATGTGTGTGTGTGTGTATGTGTGTGTGTGTATGTGTGCGGCGCAAATTCTTCCCTTCCCCTCCCCCCATCCTCCCCCTACAGTGACACAGTAAAGCGGCTCGCTTCGCTCACCTCCAACTCCCCCCCTCCCCTCCTCCTTCCTCCTCCTCTTCTTCCTCCTCCTCTCCTCCTCCTGTCTTCCTCTCCTCCCGTTTTCCTCCTCCTCTTCCTCCTCTCTCTCTCCTGTCTTTTTCACTCCTTCCTCCTCCTCTTCCGCCCCCCCCACCCCCTCCTCCTCTCATTACTCAGTGTCCACGTAACTCGCCCATTCCACTGCGCTCTCTCTCTCTCTCTTTCTCTCCAACTCCTTCATGCCTCCCTCTCCTCTCTTCTCCTCTTTCTCTCTCTCTCTTCTCACTCAGTCCTTCCGTCCCTCACACCTCCTCGCTAATGAACAACTGCTCCATCTCTCTCCTCTTTCCCCCTCCCTCCCTCCCTCCCTCCCCTTGCTCTCCTCCCCCTCCCCTCGCCGCCTCTCTTCTCTTGTCAATCTCCTCTTTCCTCTCCTCGGTCCTCTCCATCCCTCCGTCTCTCCCATCCCTTCCCCTCTCCCTCTTTCCTCCTCTCACTCGGCTTCTCTCTGATCTCCCTGATATCCCTCCCAGCCTACCTTCACATCTCACTCACTCTCCTCTTATTTCCACTTCTTTTCTCCACTTCCTCCCCCTTTCCCCTCCATCGTCTCCTTCTTTCTCTCTCTCTCCTTGCTGCTCTCCCTCTCCCCATCTCTCCTCACCCCCCCTTACCTGCTGTGTCTTGTTCTTTGTCTGTCTCTCTCTGTCTACCTGTCTGATTTCTCTTTCTTTCCTGTCTGCCTGTTCTATATATGTTTGCATGTATGAATGTCTGTTTCTGTTCAATATTTATTTATCTGTCTGAATTTCTGTTTGCTCCTCTGTTTATCTCTCAGCCATTCCACCCCTGTCACCTATACTCTGTGACAAACCACCACTCCCCCTCCCACTCTCCTCCTCCTCTCCTCCTCCTCCTCCTCCTCCATTCTTCCCTACGCACAGCTGTACTCTTCTCTCACTCTTCGTTCTCCCTCCTCTCCTCGCCTCCTCTTCCCTTAGCTCCTTGTCTTTCCTCCACGCGAGTCTCTCCCTCCTTCCTTCCCTCCCTCCCTCCTCTGTATTCTCAGCGTTTGTTATATCAGAAGGTGCACGGTATAGAATCGGATGAGATAGAATGGACACCTCACCCTAATCTTCTTTTACCTACATTGAAATAGCATGGCATTTAGATGAAGTTGTTGTCATGAAAGTGTCATGTATTGATATTGCATGTTGCACTATTTAGCACATGGCAGGTACAGTCATCTGATGCCCTTTGCCATGGCAACTCGTTATCTTTCTTATCTTGTGCATTTATTGCCATTATATCACATATACTCAGTGTACAAACAGGCATGTAGTAGAGAGTAAACTTAGTTCACTTCTTTATTTGCAGAATAGAGTTCACCCTCTATATTTATGGGGTAGATTTATAGTATAGAGTAGAATCAAACTTATGTAAGTTGCATAAAGATATTGTGTTTTAAAAGGCAATGCATAAATGAATTGATTTTTGCTTCTATTGGTGGTTCCTATATCGTCCTATATCACCCACTGGAGGTCATAGTTTACCCACCTTCTTATTTACCATTACATCCCTGTGTACAAAAGACTAGGAACACCTTCCTAACATAGACTTCTGCAAAATTCACGTCTCACTTGTGTCGAGGCTTGAAAATTCATCTTTAACCTGTCAGCTCTCCTTCTTGACTGATGTGGTTTCCCCAGCCTACAGTTACACCTGTTGTTTTAAGGTTTTAAGATTTAAGGTTGGATCAATATGGGCTTTTGAAGGCCGATATGGATGTCAATATTTTTGGATTGAAGCTGCTGATATTTTTGCCGATATTCAGTATCTTTAAATTAGATCATTATTGTGGTAATTCGGTGTTTCCCCCATAATTGTATCCGTGTCAGTCAATATGAAAGTTGTCGGACTCGCATCGTGAACGGGATTCTACATCGTCTCCAGCCACAAATCACATCCAAGTCATGTAAAGAGATGGAAATACCAACAGATCTACAATACCAGATCTGATTAAAAAAAAATCCTCTGGGCGAGTGTCCGTTCTATCCGGTGTGGTTCTGTGATGCGGGGCTTGCTGTGGAGAGCGAGGCCTGTAGCAGAGATTCACATCCACCATTCTCCTCTGCTGCTCTCCACACTGCATCTGTCGCTTTCCTCTCCCATCCTCCTCCCCTCTCACTTCCTCTCTCTCTCTCTCTCTCCTTCCTTCCTCGATCCTCTCCTGTCTCTTCTCTCTCCCTCTCCCTGTTTCTCTTTCATCAGCATCTCCCCCATCTCTCTCTCTCCCTCCTTTTCTCTCTTCCTCTATTTCTTTCTTGGCTTTCATCATCCCTTCCATACCTATTACTCTAATATGTATCTGTCTCTCCCTCCTTCCCTCTCTCCCCTCTCATTCTCCTCCCTCCATATTTTCTCCTCTCTCTCTCTCTTCATCCTCCTTTGCCACTCTGTCCCCTCTTCTATCCTCCCCTCCTTCTCCTTCCTTTCTCCCTCCCTATTTCTCTCCTCTCTCTCGTTCTCCATCTCTCCCTGTCTCTCTCATCTTTCTCTTCCCTCTCTCTCTCTCTCTTCCTTTCCTCTTTGTCTCCTCCCTTCCCTCCTCCCCTGCCTCCTTTCCTCCTCATTCATCCTGCTTACCTTCCCTGTCTCTCCTCTCCCTTCTTCTCCTCTCTCCTCTCTCTCCTCTTTTTCTCCTCTTTCCTCTCTCTTGCTTCCTGTCCCTCCCTCCCCTCTCTCTCTCCTCTCATTCTCTTCTCCTCCCCGTCCTTCCCCTCCCTCTCCTCACTGTGTTAAAAGGCCTGCAGCAGATATTTCCACATAAACCTGTCTAGCTGTCTATCTATCTATCTATCCATCTATCTATCTATCTATCTATCTATCTATCTATCTGCCTGAATTCTTCCTCTCTTCTTCAGTCTGCTGATCAAAAAAGAGACAGCAAAAAGAACAACAACACACACCGCATTGTTAAACTGGAGAGAGGGATCCGTGTGTGTGTGTGTGTGTGTGTGTGTGTGGGTGAGGGGGTGAGGAAAGAAGGGGGGGCGCAGCTTGAATTTCATAATCCATTCCTTCAGGCAAAAACACACTGGAGAGAATGTACAGAAAGTCAGACATACATATTTACAGACAGACAAAAATGCAGATGGAGAGATGAAAAGAGTTTTTGTCTGCCATAAAGGAAAGCTGTGATTTGTTGATGTGTTGATGTATTAGGTTAGATCATTAAAAGAAACTTTAATGATCCCCATGGGGAAATTGGGCAGATTTATTTTGATCTATCCAATGGGAAACAGTAGGCTACTGAATGGAGAGTAACACAGTCTTCTTTTTCTTCGTCTGTTATTGTTCTGTAGTGAATGTCAGCGTTGTCACCTTCTGCTTCGGCAACGTATGGAATCTCAATGTCAGTGCCGGTAAAGCACCTATTGGACTGAAGTGAAGAGAGAGAGAGAGAGAGAGAGAGAGAGAGAGAGAGAGAGAGAGTGAGTGGGGGGGGGGGGACTCGCTCCAGTGAGCATCAGGCCTCGGTATCAACTCCCTGACCCTCGTCGCGCCCCCTACCGACAAGAGAGATAAATGTCTTTTCTACCGACGGCCGAGAGAAAGATTACCCGAAGACAAAGGGCTGTGGGCGGGGCTTAGCGGCGGGGCCATCTGCGTGCCGGGGAGGGCTGTGTGTGTGTGTGGGTGCATGTGCGTGCGTGTGTGTGTGTGTGTGTGTAAGTGAGTGAGAGAGAGAGGGAGAGAGAACCCTATGTAGGCCTTTCATTTGCATTCAGTAAAAGTGGGTTGGCTTGTCTTGAAGCGAACTACTAGTCATAATCAACATATATAGCATTATATTCAAAGTGTATGAGACAATACACTTGGTACTAAAATCCCAACGCAGATAAAAGCTGCATCTGGGTTTAGATATTGTGTCGGGATCGGGATTTGGCTCCAAGCCACACATGTGTAGCCTACACAATAGATCCAGTAAGGACTGGAAACTAATGTTAGTCCCTATTGAAACATCACTGTAATAGCCTATATTCCTATAATATTCCTATAGGGCATAGTGTGTGTCAATGGGACTCAATAATGAGCTGATAGTGACCTTGTCGTAGACTACTTTATTGTATCTTTATGGTATCACTATAATATTCCAATAGTATTCCTATTGTGAATTATAGTGTGTTTGTGATATTTGTATAGTATTCCTCTAACTTTTACTATAGGATTACTGTGGATCTTTTTCATAAGGGATAAACCATCTTTCCACCCTATCTAGACAGAATATGCAGATGTATCTTTTACCCTTCAGGTTGAGTGTGTCCTTGCCTTATGCTTCACCAACCCATTATATATAGGCTATATATAGGCCTATATATATTTTTTATTTTTGCAAAAAAGTAAAGTGCTCAAAATCAAAGGTATAGAGTGCTTAAGGGCACTAAAAGAAAAGAAAAAAAGAAAAAAAAGAAAAGGCCTTTATTTCTATGGCTACCCATCTTTTATCCCATATGGAGCTTGATTCCAGGTTTAAATTGGGCCTCAACAGCAGCACGAGACAAGATGCTTTATGGACTTTGTGTGATTCCACGCCCCTACACCGCCACCTACCGGTCACTGTGACGAACTGCTTCTCAGACGACGATGCAGAATGAGGTTTACTTTGTCAGGCTTGAACAGGCCTGCTGACACTACCTGCTGATTTCACCCTGGGGTTTCTATCATTTCAATACTGAAGAGGAGTATTTTCGTCCAGGGACCCACATCTGAGAAAAATGGAGCAAATGTTTCCGTATTTGATTACGCACATAATGTTATTACACTCTGGCAGTGGGGGCGATAACAGTTAGGAGGCTGGAATTATCCTCTCAGTGCCACGTTTCATTCTGCAAACTATTAAATTAAGCAATAATAAAACTGAGCTTTTTTGTTCTAAGGAGCCCTAGGAAATCTTCACTCTTGGGAATCCTTGAACCACACTTTATAGCCTGCTGATTTAGACTGTATACAGATAGTTGTAGGGTTAACTCTAAGTATAATCCATAGCAAATTACTCATTACCTGCTAATATTGTATTCAATTACAAATCCAATTGCATTACTCAACCCCAGTGACAATCTGATTACTTTTCACTTACTTTTGGATTATGTAGCCTCAAAATCCATATAATATAAGGTTAAACTGACAATTTAATCCAATTTTATTAATTTCAATTCAAAGACTGGTAGGACTAGATCTTATTACAGCCACTACATAGCCTACATTTGCTTCAATTCAACAAGTTCATAGTGGAACAAAAAACTTTTTCTTAGGGTCACAAAACACAATGCAATGCAATACTAACAGTAGTTTTATAAAGTGACTGGTGCCCAGAAATCAAGTATTGCAGTTTAACATATTGCAGTTAATAAGTGACATCATAAGGTTTAAAGTGACTGGTGACTGCTCATGTTTTTCACTAATTGTAACAGTTTACATTTTCCAAATTTTGTAATGAGTTTCATTAAAATAGACAGATATTCCCACATCTAGAAGGTCTCAGTTGATTTCAAACAAAATCTAGAAAATCACGTATCCTGCTGTTCACCAGAGTTTATTTATGACCGTGTCAGTGCTGCTGGACCCTCATCATCAGAGCAGACTGAGACTTTAGCAAATAAATTCATGCGGTGCTGAGCAAGAGCAGAGAGGATTTTCCTCATTGAGTTTGTTGTAATCAGATTATTCTAATTGCATTACATGTAATATGTTACTCCCAACTCCCTGGGTAATTGTTGTTGGTTAACATAATGGACTCATAATAAACCCAAAATAGGCTATCGCAGGCTCTATCCCTGTTTTATTTTACTGCGAGTGTAATCGAATCAGCGAGTGGATGGAAATGCTGAACTCATTTTCTACACATTTGGGTTTGAGTTTGGGGTAGACTGTGCACTATGTATAAGACATGATAGGCTAAGGTCATACTGTATTCAGCCGACACACACACACACACACACACACACACACACACACACACACACACACTACATTCATACCCATGACATGATAGGCCAGCCTTTGGAAGTCAAGAAGAAGAGTGTTACACAGCCAAACTTATAAGTAGAGTTCTAATCAGCCCGCAGCACTTCAATGTTTACATTAACTAACAGTATCCTGTCATTAGATAGATTAATAACTGAAAAGGTCAAAGGTTATCGAGCATAAAGCTGCTGTGCGGCTGGTTCCTTGACCCTCTCCGGCCCTCTGCTGGACTGTCGTCATTTCCCAAACAAGGAAACCATATTCGCGCTAAAGTAGTGTTACCTTCACTTGCTATCGGAAATATGATGACTACCAGTAGGACGCACGTGGTTGTACCCAGACGTGGTAGCGTGGCCGAGCGGTCTAAGGCGCTGGATTAAGGCTCCAGTCTCTTCGGGGGCGTGGGTTCGAATCCCACCGCTGCCAGGAGTCTTTTCAAGATCTGACGGTGTCTGCTGAGTCAGTTTAGGTGAAACTGAACTTTGAAGATGGTTAAAAAAAAAGGACCCTGTGACCTGAAATAGAAGCACTGAGCCTTCTGAATGCAAGTCAAATAAGTGTTTTTTGTGGCTCTGTAGATCAGTGTATAGAACATGGCACTAACACTGCCAGGATTAAGGATTTCTATATATATACACACTCTCATGATACCATAAGGGCGGTTTGGATAAAGGTGTCCACTGAATGTCATGTCATTCTGACCCCACAGAGTGGTAAATATGACTGGGAAAATGGGAAGTTTTGGGGTACGGGGAGCAAAGCTGTGTCTATAAAAGTGATGCAAATTATTAGCATATTTTATTGTTTGGCATTTTTTGTTTGGCTTTGGGTAAAAAAAATGTAATTGTTTTATGTTTCTATTTTCACTCTTTGTTGAACTTTTGTCACACTTTTTACAGTAAAGTAACTCTGCGCCACTTGATTTCTAAAAGAGAACAACAGCGACCAAAAAACGACTTCCTCACAGGGCCCAGCTGCTATTATTTCCGACTAAAAGCACTTGAATGCACCGACGAGTCGCATGTGGGACTCTCAATCTCGGAAGTTGGAGCCTACGAGAAGCACGTGAAGGCGGCATACTTGGACGCGACGGAGAAAAGAGAGAGAGAGAGGAAAGAAAGGGCAAGGGACCTGTAATAAATTCAGCCTCATACTCTTGGCGCCAATCCGGCTAAAAGAGGAATTAAATAGCTAAATTTTCATTGATGGTATAATCAAATTGCGCCCAATTCGTGATACGCTCCCTTCCATCGGTCCGCGCTAGCCAGTTAGCCTCGTTAGCACACTATCATTGTCATAATCTGGCCCCCTTCTCTCTCTCGTCACGATACTAATAATTCAGCAACAGTAACCATAGGGACAATAGAGGTGTATTTCTCCAAGGTGATCGATAAGACACAACGAAATGGGGGTGAGTTTTATCTGTGTGTTTCTGCTTAACGTGTCCGTCCGAGGTAATTTAATGAAAGGTGAATGTTTTGGGAACGTGAATGCATGATGGTGAGAGAGCGAGAGAAAGAAAGAAAGAGAGAGGGAAGGAAGGAAGGGGAGACCATGGTGGATGGATGTAGGGCTGGCACCGGGACATATTTGGCTGTGCTAGCCGTTAGCTGGCTCGCCGTCCAGATAGCCTGGTATCCCCGGCTTACACATGGCTTTTTCTAGCCGTTTCAGCATTATTACTGCATTCCGTTTACGACCGCAAATCTGCAAGTGTGTGGTTTTTGTCTTGTCAATACCGCTGCCCTTGTCGCTGTGCACGGTTGATAAGTTATCCTTGTGTGTGTTGTGACATTGTTAGCTTGCTAGCTAAGTTAGCCACTTGGGAATCCCATTTTTATGAGTGGTGCTTTGCTAGCTATTTACGTTAATCGCTTTTTATAGCAAGGTGTGTGTACATTTACCGAACAAGCCAGTGTGCTTTCTTTGGCACCGACGATAACTGCCGTGTGGTTCGATATAGAGAGGTTACCTGTCACCAGGAACCAGGCCTGGAGTCAGTCCGTAAGGCTAAGTTAGTTTCCGTAAGTGTAATGCTTTAACGTTAGCTACTTTCTGTAAGTAGACTGAGTTTATCCTTCACTTTCACTCCAGATAAACCAATCCACGTGCTTCCTGAGTCCTAGCTCAGCCTTCCTGTGCTTGGTACAGAGTTAATTCTCTGAGCTATAGTTGGCATTTGAATGCATTCCTTCCCTTAATAGTAACCTTCTCTGGTCTTGTCTGGACGAAATGAAGGCATTTAGCTAATTCCCACTTGTTTGTCCTCTGCTGCATGACAAATCCTGTACCGTTTGTCCATTGTAGTCATGTCACTGCAAACCTGATTATCGTGTTGTTGTAAATAGGGGCACCCCAAAGCTGGTAATGCATGCATACTACCCACTGAATGCTTTAGGGAGATGTGAAACCATGAATTATATTAATCTCAATATGTAATGAAACATCATTATGTGTAGTCACTCACTGTTATGAAGTTAGTTTGTTTCACTGGCATATTAACCTAACAAATCCTATAAACTGGAATGTTCAAATTGAGCCCTGAAACACAACTTTAAATCACAGTATTACATTACATCACAACACAGCCGTTTTTTGGTGGACACCTGTAACTTAAATTGCAAAGACACAGCCAGCAGTCAGTGATAATGCACTGTTCTGGTGGAAACTGCTTATAGCAACCTGTTGTAGCTGTGTGTTCTGTTCTTTGCAAGGAGTAGATGCAGCCAGAGTGTGATTTGTTTTTAGAGCTGATACCATCACTGGATATTGAGCCATGGCCAGGCTAAATGAGGATATCAGTATCAGAGTATTTCTCCAATACTCTAATCTCATACCAAGAGCAACGTGGAACATATCAGAGATCAAAGCAAGACTTTAAAACTTTATTAACACAATTATGTCTCCTCATGCAACTGCTCTCCTCACCCAGTGATATTTTGTATAGATGACAAAGACTGATGTGAGTCAATAGAACAAAATGATCTCTTTCAAGTCTTATGCTTCTTGTTAGCTTGCTATTGCTGTCTGGCTATTTATATTGTTGTTATGGACAGGGCGGTGATGAAGTTAATAGTATGAATAGTAATGATATTGTATTTTTATGTATATTCACTTTTACCTTTAAGATATCTATTACTATTTCTTCTGCATGATCGACTTTTTCACTCATTCACTTGTCTTGTTTTGACATGATTTGTGGTTGTTATTTTGGTTGATGTTGTTTGTTCTGTTCTTGTGTCATTAAGTCTGTGTTGTCATGATGATATGTGGAGGTGGAGTTGCTGCTGGAGCAAATGAGGCCTCCAAATAAATAAATGAATACAGGAAGGAAACTTTGCTTTCTGCCTTTGTCACACAGAAGAATGTTCAGTGTCTCTAGTGGAGAAAAATGAATATCTCAATCACATTTTTCCAGTCACTCACAACTAATTGTCTAAATGTTTATTGGTCAGTAAAAGTAATGCATCTGATTAGGAGTGGTATACTTTATCCATATCACCAGTAAAGAGAGGTATCGGTGCATTCTTCGATTAAATTTAACTAAGATTCAACAAGTAGAATCTTATTTCCCCCCACATTTAGCCTAAAAATGATAGCTTACAAGGGGCATACATATTACATAAATGGTGTTAACAAGAGGCAGGGATTCCCCCTCCATCCCTCCTCAAACTGCACTAAAAAACAAAGGCTGAATTGCTAGCAAATGTTTAACACCTTTTTGAGCGTTGGCCAAATGCACAGCGGTAACCTGGCTGAAACCTGGTGCTGTGTCTGTGGACCCGGCCTGGTTTGGGTTCTTTGATCTTTGTCTTATGAGGACGAGTTGGCTGTGCAAGACCTGGCTGAATAAAAGAATTTCAAATTGAGCAAATCAATCACCTTCTTACTCTGTGTGCAGAGTGGAACAGATAACTGGCAAACTTGCTCCCCTCATGCTTTGAAATTTTACCATACCACCAAACCAACACATTGTTCACTGCATTATTAGAGCTTCTCAAATTGGTTCAATTGAAGACACAATGAAGAGTGGCATTTGTATCTATTCTTACCGTTTGATGCTAAGCAGCTTAGCATGCAAACCCACCTTCAAAGATTGACAGAGCCAGCACTAACTTTTTCAAACCAACTCCATAGTGAATATCTAAATAAAAATGCTCAATCTAGATACATGATTTCTCATATGGTACAGAGAAGTTGATTTATTGAGCCACAGCAAAAAAAATAAGCAAATTAAAGTCAATTAAATGAATGACTTTTTACAATTCGTCTTGTCTCTGGCTGGCTGCCAAGTGTGGGTGAGGGTTTGAGGTACAAACCTGGGGGTATCTTATGTAAATCCACTCAAAAAGCAGCTAATCACAGAATTTGTTTTTTCCATTTTACGTTCTGTGGAGCAAATAAATTCCCCTTCTAAAATCTAAGCAGCATAGCATGTCAGTGAATGACAATGGCGACTGGGAGTAAAATGATTTTGACACATCTTTCCCCCCCTTTTCCTCCATTGCCCATCTTCTGTCTCTTAATATCTTGTGTTCACCACCTCCCTCTATCCTTCCATGTCTCCTCTCTCTTTCCTTCTATTCCATGTGTCCTCTCTCCTTCCATCCATTCCTTTCAACCCCCCCTCTCTTCCACATCGCTCTTTCCCCCTTTTCTCAATCCTCCTTTTTCCTCCTACATCTCTCCTCCCACCTCCACATATTCATCCTCCTCTCTTCTCCTCCTTTCCTCCAATCTTCTCCCTCTCCCTCCTTCTACCTCTCATTTCCTGTGTCCAGAGGAAGTCCAACAGAGCGAAAGAGAAGAAGGCCCGGCGCCTGGAGGAAAGGGCGGCTATGGACGCTGTCTGTGCCAAGGTGGACGCAGCCAATAAGGTGAGAGCACCGGGCGCGATTAACCAATGAGGCTAGAGCAGCGATTCTCAACCTGGGGAGTTTCTTAGAGGGGTTTCGAAAGGAGTTTGGGGAGACGATGGTGAGATAATAATAAAAGAATGGGGGGGGAAATATATCTCTAATATACAAATATTGTGTTTATAATCTTTTTGGCATTGTTATAGTTGTGAAATAAGTATGTATGGGTTAACTAAACAAGTGAAATACCCTGAAAACTAAAGAAGAAATGGGTTGAGAATGTGAGCTGCTTGCCGACTGCAAAGCTATTGTGGTTGTGTAGCTCTGTCAGTTGATAATGGCATTGGATCGGAGCTGCCCATGTTAAAAATGAATGCACTCACGGTACTGTAAAGTGCTCCGCATAAAAGCGTCCACCACTTGGCCTTTTGTTACATGCTGTTGCAGGCGCTCCATAAGGCTTGCATAGAGCATGGCACTCTATCGTAAGCCTGGATTTTTCATCCCCGGTTCAGCTACAGTCATAAGACATCGCCCCGTCTAATGACACCAGAAACTGTGATCGCACTCCCTGCCCTAATCACATCCATAATTAACATGGGCATAACAGGAAAAGGCAAAGACAGTGCCATATGTTTATTTCTGCATAATTAAACAGATGATCATAATTTTTAAATCCTGCCCATGTCCTAGAACAGTGGTTCTCAACGTGTGGTCCGGGGACCACCAGGGGTCCTTGAGGGGGTTCCAGGGGGTCCCCAGCAAATTGATGAATTGTTAAACTTCAGCATTATTTCATTTACAAGAAGTTAACACAATTAGAGAATGTAGAAGAATGACTGTTTTGATCATAGTTTCACTGTTATCTCTCTATCTACAATACAGATAGTCATGGAATTCTGGACAAAATCATATCTAATGATAAAAATATTGTCCGAAAGACAAAAACTCATCAAACGGGGGTCCGTGGCTCCAGTGTGGACTAAATTAGGGGTCCTTGATATGTAAAAGGTTGAGAATCACTGTCCTAGAACACACCCCAAACCTTGTTTCGCTTGAAAAAGGCTAGGAGGCTGTAAGGAGTGAGAGGGCAGAGGTGTGAGGATTGTGAAAGCCCAGAGTAAACCCTGCTGAAGCCTGGAGGAACCGGAAACTCTGGCTCGCCTCGTCACACCCGCCTAGAGCCGACTGTACACAAGAGGCTATAGTGTCTTCCACAAGAGGCCTGAACAGGGCCAGCCTGGGCTCACTTATTTTCTGTGTCACTGTCCTTGTCCCAAAATGGGGCACTCTGTGGTTCTGCAGAACGGGGCGCGTCCCATGTACTTGCAGCATCGTGGGTTGGCCTGTGCTGTGTGCCGCTATCTTCTCTCCCTCCTCCTGCTTCTCTCCACTGTCAACTTGCCAACAGAGCAGGAATGCAAAAAATTCTCCCAAAGCAACATTTCTGTTATTATTTTTGTTTATCTTGTTGCCAGCAGAGAGGAAGCATGAGTTGGGCTATTGTTTCAAATACACAAATAGTGCATTCAGTCCTATTTTCTAAACATTTTAATTTGGCCCTGGCAAGTTCCCCTGGGCCCTATTGTGGAAAAGGGGGTATTGTTAATTTGAGAAAACTGAAGGAACGAGGCAAGGGCCATTATTCGTATTCCCAGGGCCAAGGAAAGGCTGACTTTATGGGCCCTTATTATGACTTAAATCAGTAATGGCCCTATAATTGGTCTTTCTGTATGAGCCCGGTTTGGCCCCCCTTTTGGCTCCAGAGCCTGTGGGTGAGGCAGAGGGTTTAAAAGAATGTAGTCAGGGATTTACTGCACCATCTCAATTTGCAGTATATTTGCAAACGTTTTTGAAGAGTTTGACGTGTAGATAGAAAATTATTTATTTTTTTTTCAGAACTTTGAAAAAATCAAAATACAGGACTTCAGAATGTATTTAGTATCTTTCAGAATGTGATTCAGGCCTTTTAAGAGGGAAAGACTTTTGATGTTGATTTTATGTTTGAAAGTCTCTTAAGTTTATTTTGCCCTTTCTTCTCACAGCTCGATGACCCACTGGCTGCCTTCCCAGTCTTCAAAAAGTACGACAGAAATGGGTACGCATTGTTATTCAAGGCCTGCAACACACTTGCTCAGTGTTTCATGAACTACATACTTGTTGCATTTCAATACATGGAGGGAAGAGCTGGGGGTATTTGTCTCTCTGTCCTTTTTTCTCTCTCTTTTCTTTCACCCACTCTCATAAATAGACACACACTAGACAAAGACACACACACACACTCATTCTGAATGTTACTGACCTTGTTAACTTGTCCCCCTGTCCAGGCTGAACCTGCAGATAGAGTGTAAGAGAGTGTCCACCCTCAACCCCCTGTCTGTGGAGTGGGCCTACGAACTCACAAGATCCAACATGCAGACACTGTAAGTATTCTATTCTATTCTATTCTATTCTATTCTATTCTGTTCTATTCTTAGTAGTTGTAGTTCAAGACCCATCCTTTACACAGCTGCATAGACAGGCTTGCATAGATATGAACTGTAGGTGTGAAGTGGGCGACGCTGAAAACAATGGGCATTATATTCGCGAGGAGAAAGGCAAACGAGTGACAAATTGTTTGTGTGCAGGCGACCACAAAAGTGACATCAAATTGCTACCCAGTAAGAAGTGGCAGACATTATTTCCCCCCAGTTGAAACACTTTGTATCGGAGTATGAATTAGACCGTACAGATTCAGGAGCCTGTGGGGAACGAAGGAGAACAGAGGCAGTTGAAGTTGAAAAATGATGGGGACAGAATTGTACGGGGGATGGAGGGAGGGCAGGAAGGATGAAGGGGACAGGGGGGGATTGACTACAATTTATTCTCTCAAACTTTGCCAGAATTTGTGTAGTTTGCAATTTGGCAAATGGGTGCAGTCGGTCGGAACTAAAATTTGTTCCATTTAGAAAACACGTCCGTCTTGAGTGGCGGCGCCGGGGCCGGCTGATGGGTAAAATGCAAGGGGTAAAATTAGCATTTCAGGTCACGTTCGGGCTGACCCATTTTCAATCCGCCCTGCTGCAGGTATGAGCAGAGCGAGTGGGGGTGGAAGGAGAGGGAAAAGAGGGAGGAGATGAAGGACGAGAGGGCGTGGTACCTGCTGGCCCGCGACGCCGACTCCGCCCCCGTCGCCTTCTCCCACTTCCGATTTGACGTGGAGTGCGGGGAGGAAGTTCTTTATTGGTAAGACACCGATCCCCTTGTTTGTGGATTTCAAGCAATTCTTTGCTTTAGCGCAATAGCTTTTCTTTGTGGCAAGAGCAGGGGCAAAGCAATATTTCACTTGTGTACTTCATTTTGGTACCGAACATTTTCCAGCATGCTGACCTCAACATGACTCCATGAACCAGCCAATCAGCTCTGGAAAAGGAGGGAAATGAGCGCCACTAATCTGAGTCAGTACCCATCAATCAATCCAACCTCACACTGGTCTAACCTGTTGTCTTGAATCTGCAGTTACGAGGTGCAGCTAGAGAGCAGAGTGAGGAGGAAAGGACTGGGCAAGTTCCTCATCCAGATACTACAGCTCATCGCTAATAGGTAAAATCTACTGGTACTGTTATGGTTGTTTGATGCTGTTTGGCCCGAGTGTGGACTAACAACCAGGGGAAACTAGGGTGCATGGTTTTGGAAATATGCCTGTGTCACATTCACTACAGTTATATAATAATAAGGCAATATCTTTCTCCCTTTTTTCTTAAGCTTTGTTTCTTTCTTGCTCTTTCTCTCTCTAGTACACAGATGAAGAAAGTGATGTTGACAGTATTCAAACACAACCACGGGGCTTACCAGTTCTTCAGGGAAGCTTTACAGTGAGTACATCATGAAGTGCACTCTGTTTTTAAAGATGGAGCTATGGGCAGTCTAACTTTAAAAGGGCAAACTGACAGAATTGGAACATTCTCCGCTTCCCCGGTCTTGAGCACCTGAGTCAATATTTGTGAACACAAATTCAGTCGCTTTACTTGTCCGTCTCCCTCCATCCTGGTTTTTTATGTGATCCCTCTCTCCGCGCCTCCAGGTTTGAGATCGATGACACTTCGCCCAGCATGTCCGGTTGCTGCGGTGACGACTGCTCCTACGAGATCCTCAGCCGGCGGACCAAACACGGCGAGGCCTCGGCGGGACACACCCACGGGGGCGGGCACTGCGGGGGCTGCTGCCACTGATCGGCTGCAACGGCCCCGCCGATTGGTTTAAAAACCAGCAACTTTCATGGCTGTGTGTGAAAGCTCGCGCTGCCTGCTATCTAGCAGGCATTTTGAGTTTACCTGCTCAGAACATTTGGAAGTTAAACGCCCGTAGAGTGCCGTTAATAATGAACCGAATGGTGGAGCGCACCATACTTGGCTACAGATGTTGATGTCGCATTATGGATTGAGATTTATGTGTCGATAGTTTTTTGTGTATTCCTGCTACATACGATTTAGGAGGTAGTACGCAGTGTGAGCTTTCACACATAGCCCCTGTTTTCCTACTTCCTGGTCTGATGTCCAAGCCCCCATTCCCCCCCAGTCCTCTAGCTCCCAGTCATGTAAAAGCTACCGCCCCCCCTGTGCTCACGCTATCCACCCCTCCAGCTACTTTATAACTCATCCCACCCTGCTCTCATCTCCTATTGTTCTACACTGTATTGAATCATTCTGCAGAGTTTCTTAAACTATTGCTCGGGACCCAATGCAGCTCATGGACCTTATTCATTTGGGACCTCACAACAAGTGTGCTAGCTTGTTTTAATGAACCTGGGTCCCAGGATGAGGTTACATTTTACCTGGTTTGGGTCCCGTGAAGCAGTTTAAGAAGCCCTGCTGCACTGTAGTGTACTGTGCTACATTACCTGGTACATTGCAAGTTATACATGAGTTATTTGTGTAACAGCAGCACTGCAGCCAGCAACAACTGTACTGTTTGGAACCACATTGGCCTGTCCTACTACTGTTACATGGTTACAATTAACTATTAGGACTTCCCATCTTCTCTAGTCCCATCACTCAGGTGATACCTACACATCGACCTCTCCCCCGCTTTGTTTTTTAAATCCTTAACTTAATGAGGCAAGACGACTAAGATCACATTCTCTCCTGCTCTTCCTCCTCTAATTGTTAGGAATCTCCTCTTTCTTATCTCCTGTTGCCGTAAATCTGTATTCAACCAAGGGAGTAATCCCAGTATTTCCCTCCCATATGGACAGAGTACCAGTGTGTGTTTATTCTCATTCAGCTGCTCAACTCGCATAACTCCTGCCCACTTTTTCTTCTCAGAGGCAACTGAGCTAAGATTTCCATTTCATGGGGTCTTTTTAATGCGACCTCGCCATAATTGTGAAAATGCATCCTTCTCTCTTTTTTCCACTCTTCCTTCCCTTCATCTTTTCCTTCCTTCCTGCCTATAGACAGCGGCTGATTCACTTACTGATTCTGCATTTTCCCGTGTTTCAGTTCTGTCAAGTTGCACCCTTCTTTCCCTTCCCCCTGTTCTTCTTTCCTCCATCCTCGCTCCATGCCCTAAAAGTGCTGATGACAGCAGGCCCATTTATGCTACCTTCACCTCTAGTCACCTTTTGTAAAATTGCATTCTTCCCCCTTCCCTCCGTCTCTTCCTCCCTTTTGAAAAGGTACTGATGACAAACAAGTTGATGCTAACGCTACCTTTGGCTATATTTGAAAACTACAAAATCCATCCTCCTTCCCCTCTCACTCTCCCACATTTTGTTACCACGAGCAAATCATATTGCTTTAACATAGAGGAGGATTGCTATCAGTCACCACTCCATTACACAGCTGTCATTAACCCAGTTATTTTAAGTTGATGAGTGCTATTAGCAGATGGAAGGTAGCTTGGAGGAAGGAGAGTGGATGGATGGATGGATGGATGGATGTTACTGCAGAGAATTCAAGGTCTTTTTATTGAGATTAATCCCCCTCTTCCCCCCCGGCCCTCACCCCCCCACTCCCAACCCACCATCAGTAGTTTGCATGACAAGTTTAAAAATGTTTGTTTAATGAAACTCATCGTCTAAATCAGGATTACACAACAGCTATGCTTCTTCTGATCATTAGCTACACTGTTTGAACCGGTAGCTAAAATCCTCACGCGGGACTGGCAGCGTGACTTTAATATTTCACTCAAATCCCCCATGAACATCAGTGCATGGTTAAAAGTATGTGAAAGGGGGGACTTGTATGAAATTTGAAGTTAATGCAGAGGTTTCTTATTCCTCAAAGCATCTTGGCACATACGGTCAGTAGTGTAACATTTTGGACTGTCAGGTAAAGTTGGTCTTTTTTGCTCTTGACTCACTAGACCATTGTTCTGTACTGATGTCTCCATACTTACCTTTTGGACTGTATCTCTTCTGTCCATTGATTTTAAATGGGTCAAATATGATCTTAACCCCAAGATGCTTTTGGGTCACCAAGTCCAGATTTCCAGTTAGGATTCTAGATACCCCATCTAAGCCAACCTAGAAAGGCTGCTGTAACCACTTGGGTCTTGTCGTTTCCATATCTGTTTACAAAACCTTCAGGGTATTTTTGGACAGTCTAGAGTGCTAGTCAGCTGGGTTAGATCCCCATTCTAGAAACCACCAGAAAACCCTTTCACTCCAGGACCAGGGTGAATATGTTCAGATTTTACATGAGGGCCGGTAGGGAGTGAAGATGGTGTTTTCTCACTATATGATAAGGGGACATATCATCATGTGGTGGGGTGCCATCCATTTTGATTTCCCATCAAACCACCTCCCTCCCCCGACAGGACGCCGCTAGTACTCTCCACACTGCTGTGGTTAAAGATTCCTGCAACTAATGTGGATCAGAGTACCTTCAAATTCACACTGTGTGAAATAGGGGAGATTGACATTTGAAGTTGATACATATTGCCCAGATCCAGGGGTGAACGCTGTTTTTGGTTGTTTCCAGATGGGGGGAAAAGACAATGAGAAGGAATAGTCCAGCTATCTAGCACTCAGAGACCACATGTTGGTGTTTCATGCTTGTTAGAACAACAGTAATGAACAAAAAAAAAATGTAAACAACATTTTGCTTGTATGTTTAAGTTTTAGACTAACTTCTGATAAGTACAATCGTTAATTTTTACTGCATAGGTTACAAAAAAAAAGGATATTGTTCATAGTGGCAGTATAACCGACCGACTGACCGACCGAGTCTCTCTCTCTCTCAGGTTATTCAAATGTAAACAAACCTCCTCCGTTTTACTTAACAGCCATGTTGTGAGTTGGATGTAGGCTGGATTGACTTGCCCCTCAGCTCTGATCTAGAGTCAGTGTCATGCTATCATATTTAAAGTAACATTTCACTTTGGTAAACCTTTTCCTCCTTTTTTAGGGTACAAACTTCTGTAGGAGTTCATGAATGATCAGCGGCCAATATCGGTCACTCTGTAGACTGTGGCCACCAACACTTGTATACTTTGATTTTAAAAACCAAGCCTAAAACTCTTACTTTTAACACAAAAAACAAAGCAAAGTGGACCCAGGTAACACTACTTTTCAAGAGGTAATTTTACTGTTTACTACAGTAAGAGCTGGGAAAAAGCCTGAACTGATGTTGGATGCTCCTGAACTCCTGTGGAGGCATGAATGTGCATGCAAGTGAAATCTCATTTTAAGTGACAATTTGAGTATGAGCTGACCCTAGATCTGTGCTCAGAAGTGGCAGTCAATCCAGAAAGGCGGGCTGTGTTTGAGGAAGGCTCATTGGGAGTGAAAATGCTTTTGTGAAAAAAAAACAAAAAAACAACTTCAGTTTGGAAATGAGCCTACTTAACCAGTTTATTTTATGTCACTCCATACTTTTATTTTACAATATGGTTGAATACCCTCACCGATCTTGTTGGATACTTTTAATTTTCTACCCGCCCTCCTTCCTCCTATGTGTTCCTTCTTCTTGATCTTTTTCTCTATGTATATATAAGCTGTTGTGGATCCATTTTCATTTTTTTGGCCTTTTACAGGTAAAACACTTTTTTTTAAAAACGATGTTTAAAAAAACTCCATGTTTAAGAGTGAGTGTTACAGTCCTGTGCTTACCCGACAATGAAAGGGAAAATTAAGTCATTTCTGCCTTGTCAGTGTTTTATTTGTATGTTACAAATAAAGGAAAGTTGTTTGACTTCTAGACAGATGCCCCTTGTTCTTTGTCTTGCTATGATGAACACTTGTTTTTATTTTCAAGAAACCAAAATACAAACAACTGCAGATGTTTTCATATAATATATTAAGGGAGTCATGAAACGTTTTTAACATAGTGGCATTATTATAACACTTGGATTTACCCACAAAATAAAAAAGTAAATAAGGCATAAGGTAGACTTTTGTGAGAAGTGGCTCTTGCGGAACTATGTTTGTGTACAACTGTTTCTAGGGGTGTCTTTACTGTGCTGCACTGTAACAGGAAGTTGTTGGTGCTCTGCTGCTGCAAAAAAAGATGTCCTAGCTAACCGAATGAATGGATTTTCTGATGCACTGAGGTGCCTTTTGCGTTTCTGCCTTCCAAGATTTCTCGCCCTTGGTAAGTGCCGACAGATGTTAGGCAGGCTGTTTAATGTTTAACGGTCATGTAAAGCTAACGCCTAGCCCAACATAGCTTAGCTAACATTGACTTACCTCCAAGTTACATGTAATCGCCCACCTTCAAATCAAACGGGGATGTAACACAAGTTCATCCTCAACCTCAGTGTTTGTCATTAGTCTCACAGGTAACGTTAATGTTTCTGACTAGTAATACACCCCTTGGTCTCAAGGTTGGGCTAGTAACGTAAGCTATAGCAAGATTATAACGGCTAGTTAAGGTGGCTAGCTAAAATGTTGAGTGCCAGTCGAGATATTAAACCGAATTTCAGCACATAAAATACATTTTAGCAGTGTTCATTTCGGCAGGCATAATTTCAGGAGAAGTTAAGATAGAAGATAATGGGAAAAAAATGCTTATGGTGTATTGCTTTGTGACTGATATTATCCACTGTCACCCTTTCAGCCGGTCGGGGTGCCATGGCAACGAGGATGAAGCTGAAGCTGAAGACGGTGTTTGTGCTCTACTTCATGGTCTCCCTCATGGGCCTCGTCTACGCGCTGATGCAGCTCGGTAAGTGTCCGGACTGGATCCATCAGCAGGTAAACTAAGCCTCATAAAACATAAAGCCAGCTCAGTCAGTCACTTCACTCCCCCATACCTGCTGTGAAAGTTTATCACAAATTTTCACTCAACCCTCACAGTCCTCTTGTATTCAGCAAAGAGCTACTGTCTACTCTGTCTTTACCTTTACCAACATATGAGGAAGCCTCTTTTTTTGCTGTATACTATTGGAAATACATCTTATCTACCAAAAGGTTGCATTGCTCTGACTAGACTCAACTTCTCATCTCACCTCACCCATTTTGCTCAGTGAAATGGTAAACCTTCATCTCCTTTTCTCTTCTCCTTAACAAATACACATTTCACCTGTCTTTACCTCCCTTGGCCACTTTATAGATGAAGCATTCAGTCCGAACATCTGATTTCTTACATCCTCTCTCATTGCTTTAGATTTTGTCTTCACGTAGCAGGAACACGACCTATTGCATTTCCCTCAAGGAGCTATTCAGTTCTAGTGTTTTTTTCCTACTCCAGGTGGTTTTATGGGCTTTTGAGGAGGTTTAGGTTTGGGACTTTTGTGTAAGGATGGCAGGTTGAAGACACCACAAAACAATCTTCATTGGGCAGGAGGAGATTTAACAATATTGTAGCTCACATATAAGGAATACACTTCCTCTCACAAAGAGGAACAAAATATTTTGTAGGGTTCAACTTTTTCTTTAGGTAGTCAGAAAAAAACTTTTGAGCTACCTAAAACTGTCCCAGTGAGTGGCAAAATAACAGAATAGGTTAAAACTGCATTTATGTTGAAACAGGATTTTCCTCTAGTTAAGATGAGAGAACAAGTTGATGAGGCAGGGAAAACACTCTCTGCTACTGCATTTTAAACTCCCTTCCTCTGCTCTGTCCCTCATATAATGCAGGTCAGCGCTGCGACTGCACAGAGCATGACCTGCCCAAGGACCGTACCATCTCCCGGCTGCGGGGGGAGCTGCACCGTCTGCAGGAGCAGATGAGGAAGTCGGAGGTGACCAAACAGCCCCAGAAACAGCTAGCTAAACCGTCCCAGCCCACCATCTTTGTCATCACCCCGACATACGCAAGGTAGAGTCCACCCTCCCCCGTTTCTCTCTGTCTCTCTCTATCACATACACACTGTCCAACTCATCCTGTGTGTCCCTGTGCAGGCTGGTGCAGAAGGCGGAGCTGACCCGCCTGTCTCAGACCTTCCTCCATGTTCCTCAGCTCCACTGGATCCTGGTGGAGGACTCGCCCCACAAGACGCCCCTGGTGACCGACTTCCTGGCCAAGAGCGGCCTGAGCTACACGCACCTGCACACACCCACGCCCAAGGACCGCAAACTGCAGGAGGTGGGTGGAAACACACACTCACCCATACGCCCCACACTCTCCCATGGCATTAGCTGACATTGTTAGCTGACTTATGGGTTAGGGGCTACAATCAGAGATGACAGTAAAATCAGAAAATGTGAAATGGGCACATTAACTTTATCGACCTCTATCAGCTACTAGTAGGAATTGCAGCAACACTGATAGAACTTGTCTCCGCCTATACAAGTGTCAAAACCCCCTCACCCCCACGCTTCCAGTCCTCTTGAGTTATGGAAGCCTTTAATGGACACAAACAATAGTCACATTTTCATAATGGAGAGGAGTAAGCTAGGTTGGGATTGGGAGTGTCTTGAAATGCTAATGGGAGGGGAGTTTTTGTTCCAAAAGCCAGAAATCTCAGCAGCTGGTGAAGTAATCATTGAGTCATTATTGCTGCTCAACAA
This sequence comes from Centroberyx affinis, assembly GCF_046629955.1. Classification (NCBI taxonomy): domain Eukaryota; kingdom Metazoa; phylum Chordata; class Actinopteri; order Beryciformes; family Berycidae; genus Centroberyx; species Centroberyx affinis. The sequence continues at coordinate 144,098 of NW_027280758.1, forward strand.
CCATATCAACCCCCCACAGATACATTATGGTCATTTCTATTGCCCTTTTAACTACAGTTTCAAAACTAAAGCTCTTATGACATGACACTTACAACATCAGCATTACTATGGTCATCCTGTGTTTTCCCAGTAAGGTTGGGAATGTAGAAAGTATGATGCTAACTGGCACGGCAGAAGTTTTTTGTGTGTGGCTTCACCATATGGACAAAATCATACTGCTCTTTCCACATAATTTCCTCTTGAATTTTTATCAAGCAAAGATCTGCATGTCATCACAGCATGTTCCCTCTGATTTACAGCCTCTTTGCAATTTCATTATTTTTTTTGTCTCTATTAATTGTGCATTCCTGCTGAACAAAACAGCTTTTTGAAAGTGCCACAATCTGAACGCTCATTTGACACCCCAGGGTGACCCCAGCTGGCTGAAGCCTCGCGGAGCCGAGCAGAGGAACGAGGGCCTACGGTGGCTCAGAGAGGACAGAAGGGCTCAGCAAGGGGCAGACATCCAGCAGGGTTTACTTTGCTGATGATGATAACACATACAGCCTACAGCTATTTGAAGAGGTGGGTGTTGGAGTGTGTGTGTGTGTGTGTGTGTCTGTGTGTGTATATGTGTGTCTTTATGTGGCTCAGCAGGGGGCAGACTGCCAACAGAGATTGATTTACTTTGTTACTGATGTCAGTAACAAAGTCTACAGCTATTTTTAAGAAGCAGTTTGTGTGTGTGTGTGTGTGTGTGTGTGTGTGTGTGTGTGTGTGTGTGTGTGTTGTGTGTGTGTGTGTGTGTGTGTGTGTGTGTGTGTGTGTGTGTGTGTGTGTGTGTGTGTGTGTGTGTGTGTGTGTGTGTGTGTGTGTGTGTGTGTGTGTGTGTGTGTGTGTGTGTGTGTGTGTATGAATGAGTGTGAGTAGTTAATGAGCCATGACTAAACAAGAACAGCTAATGCCAAGAATAGCTGAGTGATTGATAATCCTCACATCTTTTTCTACCTCTTTTCCCCTCTCTTTCCTGTCCTCCACCTCCTCATCACTCTCCTCTCCTCCCCTCCCCTCCCCCCTCCTCCCAGATGAGGAGCACCCAGCGGGTGTCAGTGTGGCCGGTGGGGCTGGTTGGAGGGATGAGGTACGAGAGGCCTGTGGTTGAAGGAGGAAAGGTGGGTACCTTGTAATGTATTCTCATGAACTGTTTTTTTTTGTTTGTTTTTTTTTGCTTTGGCCCCAGGTTGATAAAGTTGAAGAGCCTGAGTTTTGTTTCATTCAAGGAGAACATTACTTTATTAGCCAAATTACACAGAGCAATTTACCTTGCAAGGCAGCTGGATTTGCAAGATCACGATCACTCGAGAATCCATCTTGCCAGGCTTCAAGTTATGCGTTTGTGGCTGAACCACAGCGGTGCGGACCAATCAGCGTCCTATGAGGGCAGCTAGGGGCGTGGTTTAGGTGTGCCGACAGCGAGAAGCGACTGTTCGTTCACAACAATGGCGGCTCCTAAAGAGGCTAGCGTAGATGCTGCTATAACATCAGTTATTTCTGAACTCCCGACTGGCTTCGGTAAGAGTTTGTTTATATGGTTCGTTGATCTGATTGGTTTAAGTTAGCCTGTGATAGACGGTGATAGACAGATGGTTCAGCCAATCACCTGCCAAGTATTTTTTGAAAGTGCCTGCCCTTTTCCAAACAGTTTCCAATGACGACTTCCCAGATGGTTCTGTGTAACAAACCATCTGGCGCGTCAGGTTACAGAGCAATAGGAATCTAATCTAGGCCAATTTGCTGCCCAACCTGCTACTGTAGTGCCTTTTGTCAAAGGTATTCAGGTTGCAAGGGTGTGTGCAGGGTTTCAATTGTATGTATTTATTTATCTTTTTTGTATCTAAATTGGGATTGTAATGCCAGATGTAAATTGGGTCTTAATGTCTCATAATATCATTAAAAAAAGGTAGCACTTTATTTGAAATTCACTGTGATGCATTACAAGCAAATTCTAAGCCCATTAGAGGCATAGATGAACTTTTCTTACAATATTATCGTCAGACAAACATCAGAGAATTCACTTTACTATCATGTTGTTAACTAGGCTATACAGTTGCTCTGTGAAGTATTCAGATCCCTAAATTGTTTCCACATTGTGTTTACTATTATGCTTAAATTATAATAATTATCATGCACTCATAATGTGCTTATAATGCACTGATGCCTTGTATTACCTTATGAGCAGCACCACTTCAATTCAAGTATTACCAATACAAGCACTGAAGTCTTACTTGTGGTGTTAATCGTTCTTCCAAGGTGGTGCGCTTCCACACCGGCTGGCGCCCCAGTCGCCCCTTCCCTCTGGACATGGCCGGCTTCGCCGTCTCCCTCAAACTGGTCCTGGAAAATCCGGACGCTTGCTTCGACGGAGATGCACCGATGGGCTTCCTGGAAAGCAGCTTCCTTCAGGGATTGGTCACCATGGACGAGCTGGAGCCCAAGGCAGACAACTGTTCTAAGGTATGAGGAGGGAGAAGAACTTTTGTCAAATCCTATGTTTAGAGCAGATGTAGCTCAGCTGAAAAGTGACAAAATCATCAAATCTGCAAATCCTCTATTTGGGAGGGTAACCCAGGCCATAATGTGCAAAATGCACATCAGGTCTTCTTTGGTGTAGCATTCAACGTGTGCAGAGCGTAGAAACTTTTGAGAAAGAGATTACGGAGAAAGCGAGCAGTGGGGTTGGACTTGATTTCAAAAATGGACTTGCCTGCACTTGAGTGTACATATTTTATGGCTAAAATGTGTGTGTGTGTGTCTCTAGGTGCTGGTGTGGCACACACGGACAGAGAAACCGAAGATGAAGAGAGAGGAGGCTCTGCAGGCTCAGGGACTGGGTTCAGACACCGCAGTGGAGGTCTGAAGTACACACACACACACACACACACACACACACACACACAGAAACTGCAGCTATCTCCTTACAGTTGTCATTATTGTAAAAGTCCCACTTCTTGCAAGCTCGCTGTACTGCTGCTGCATTGTTGCTCCATCAACAAGAGGATTTGTTTAGAAATTTACTTACATTTCTACTTACATACATACACTGGATAGACACATGGTAGGGAGCCTATTACAATGGCTACCACCCCCCCCCACCCCCACACACACACACACACACACACACACACACACACACACACACACACACACACACACACACACACACACACACGTACATGTACTGTATATGTACACACCAAGTATGAATGAACATGAAGTCAAAAAACTGTCTCCAACAAAAACAGTAGACACCCACATACACACAAGATACATAATGACAACACCCCTAAAAGGTTATTCACCCCCACACCACTCACACACACACACACACACACACACAAACACATACAAACACACACACATACCGTGTAAAGGTTACTCTGCTGTTATTTGATGCTGTATATGGAACTCTTAGGTTGTAAATACTGTAAATATAAAAGCGTCTGTCAGAGGCGACATATTTAAATGGACCCGGTCATGCCTGTCTGTGTCGTTTTGTGGCTGGTAGTAAGCGTGTGTGCCTGTGTGCGCGCGCATGTGTGTGTATTGTAGCTACAGTAAACGGACGGTGTGAGTCGTGAGCCGAGTGAGTGTGTCGCTGCATCTGTGCTGACTGTGTGTTAGTGTGTGTATCAGGGTTTTCCTTGGTTTTACTGAGGTTACATCGCCTGGTTGAGGACTCTCTAAGGTTATGTGTCCACTGGGTACCTCTCTTTCTAAAGCGCTGGCTTCATTTTCTTGTTAACACCCCTGAACACAAACACACACACACACTCCACAATGAAGATCATTAATTATAGCACCCCCATCAGGCCAATTACATATGGATTGGGCTGTCTCCTTCTGTCCCACTGGTCTGATTTTGACAAACCTTGGAGAGATGATGCATCTGTGCACTGTGTTTCAGTAATTACATTGATTGGCCCAATGGGGGTGCAATAATTACAGGTCACACCACTGGTCCATCTTTGATGAAACTTGGAGGGATGATGCATTTTGGCAGTGTAAATTTGAAAGGCCCTCACTCCTACATCGTAAGTCCCATTGACACGCAACTTATTCCACACACGCAGCTATCCTTACAAATGACAGTGTTTGGCCTAATGGGGGCGCTGTAATTAAAGGTCAATATTTCAAACTTTGAAACTAAGGCCTTGTTACTGATTGGCCAAAGGGCTGCCTGCGTCATTCGTAGGGAATTGCGTTGACTTGAATTCGGTGGAAATGAAATGATGTTTGCGTGTTCCCGACAGCAGTGAGAGCTGAGCATGTTTTCAGAGCTCAAAGCGTTAAGTGCTAGTCTCGCTTTGTCCATATGCATCTTTTTAGTACTGCTTTCTAAAAAAGAGGTTCCCAGTGGAGGGAAGGGCTAAGAATGTGCAGTAACCTTCAGAAGTAAACATAAGGCTTGTGGAATCCATTCAGAAGCCCTAAGCAAGGAAAAGACACTATAGAAACTCATACAAATGCCTTACGCAATAAAGATATACAGAACACATGGTCCATTTTCCATATTTAGATGGTCGGATATAAACACTTGAATTTGCTGCCTAGTATGCAGGAAATCCCTGGTACATTATAGCAGTGGTTCAAAAGTATATTTGAGAAAAGCTTCAGATATAAATTGAACTACTTGAGCTGTGCTTGATTTAACCTCCTTGGCATTTGACCAGCTGCAGAAGTGGGTAAAACAAACAGCAAAATAACACGAACAATAAAACAAGTGCTCCTCAGCTACTGTTGTATGATACTGTAAAAACAGCTAGTGCCTGCTTCAGTGTTCTTAGTGCCTGTTAAGTCCTTTCTCTCCTGGTGTATAATGTATTTATTATGATATTGTTCTTTACGTTGTACAATGTGATAGAGTCTTAACTGTCTGTCTCTGGCCTTGAAAAATAAAACAAAACAATCTAAAACATTTTATCAGTGTCTCTTTTTTTAATGGTTCTTTTTTTGTCTAGTTGTTTTCGACCTTGCTCTTTAACTGCCTGCAGGCAAAATGGAGGAAATTTATTAGGATTTATTTTATAGCCAAATCCAAAAGTACTCCTCCTACAAACTCTCCTTGGGTGTTTCAGTGGCAAGTGTCACGTCACAAATTTTCTTAAGACGCCTTTCTTTATCTCTTACACCCCATACATAGAAGACTTTTTATCCATTCTTGCTCATTACAGTGTTTAATAACGTCCTTAAAAATACATGTTTTGGATATAGCATGTAGACATTAGTGGTAAGTTAATGCTGAAATGAGGATGTGACAGATGTTTTTTTTTTTCTGAATATCAACTGATCTCCCAAGGCACAGAGTGTACAACAAGGACATTTTCTACATAGAACAGGCTTCAGACTGGGTTTATTAGGTTTACAGGTGCTGATGTGTCATCGCTGAAGAGGAGAAATCTGGATAAAATGCAACAGAACTGTAGACAGAGGCAGAGGAGGAACTGGAGGATTATGAAGCAGTCTAGTTGCCTTCTGTTCCCATATCTTCCACATTCCCCGTTCCAATTCAGGCAAAATGAAGTAACATTAGTTGTTTTCCATGATGAAATCGAGAGAGGGACTATGGGTCATCTCAAATGCCACTGAAGAAACTTTGGGGAATGATGCATGTCATTGTCTTGGGGGAATGATGCATCTCACCACTGCGTTCTCACATATAAATAATATAAATTACACTGAATTAGCCCAAGGGAGGCACTATATCATTTGTTCACTCATCCATGTGTCACATGCAATATCTCAGCACTACTGACCTGATTTTGACAAAACTTGGGGAAATGACACCGATTGGCCCCAGGGGTAACTACCATTACACCTCAGAACAAGGTGACATATTTGTTACTGATTGATTGGCCCAGACAGGGACTTCATCCTTCATGGGGGACGACATGTTGACTGCTGCCTTGTTTCACCCTCAGATCCAGGCTCATTAAAACGGGCCACTAGTTCTCTCGCAACACATGTTGGATTCTGACCCCTCGTTGAAGAAACGCTGACACAAGTGATGAACTGAACGACTGTCTGGATCCCCGACTTGGTGGTTTGCTTTATTCAAACACGCAGCCAGCCAGCCAGCACACCTGCTCTCTGTCTGACTGGATCGGGTCACATGATGGGACCGCCTCAGGCAAAGCTCTATACCATAACAGTATATGACTTGGCATCAGGATTACAGACTTCTCTCGGTGGATGTGTCATATATCTGTCATTCTTTCTTTCACTTTGTCTCTCTCTCTACCTCTATTCATTTTCTCTGCACCCCCTCGCTTTCCTTCTCCCTCCATCTCTCCATTTATTTCAGGTTTCTCGACTCTCCTTTTCTTTTCTCTTCACCTATCTTTCCTGCTTTCTCTCTCCTCTCTTTCTCT